>NC_045697.1:21571096-21874126 GCF_009834535.1 Camelus ferus
TCCTTCTATGCCCACTTAGGTAAGAATTTTTATCATAAATGAGTTTTGAATTTTAACAAATGCTTTTTCTGCATCTATTGAGATGATCATGTGATTTTTGTCCTTTCTTTTGTTGATGATGGTGTATCACATTGTTTGATTTGTGTATATTGAACCATCCCTGGGATGAATCCAACTTGATCATTGTGTATGATCTTTTTTATGTGTTGTTGGAGTCTGTTTGCTAATATTTTGTGAGGGATTTTTGCATCTATGTTCATCAATGATATTGGCCTATAATTTTCTTTTTTGGTAGTATATTTGCCTGGTTTTGATATTGGGGTGATGGTGACTTCGTAGAATGAGTTTGGTAGCATTCCCTCCTCTTCAGTCTTTTGGAAGAGTTTGAGAAGATCAATATGAGTTCTTCTCTGTATGTTTGGTAGAATTCCCCAGTGAAACCAAATGTAAATTTTCTTTGCATTCTTTGTAGGATGTGTTAGAGCCTATATGACTACCATTCTAAAGCAAATAGATATACTAATGGGCTAACATAATTTAAAAAACAGGGTACCCACAAATCAAAAGCAGGGCACACAGACCTACTGTTGATGCCAAACCCATCCCCAATGTGCACCAAGTCTCCACTCATTTGTCTTAGAGGCACAGGTCCACAAAGGCACCAGGAGAGCAAATCCACCACCTCTGCCAGGGACCTAGAATGACATCAGTCTTGCCTGTGATGTTGCAGGGCCCCTGAGTAAGGGCTCATGTTTCAGCCCCTCCTCTGCCCAGAAGACAAGCACCAGCAGTTGTACCCCTCCAGAGCAAACTGAGAAGATGGCTGTGACTGAACCCCACCTCTCTTCTCACAAGAATGCTCATCAACATTGGTGCAGAGCAACATCCTCTGCACTAGTGGAGATGGCAGCTATGAAGGTTGCAATGCACCTCTCATCCCACATGCAATGGTGCTTTCTATGGAGGGACCCAGACATGATTTGCACTCTCTTCTAGCTGCAGCCCACATCACACTCAAGTCTCCTGAGGCTGCCTGTGTGCAGTCAACCCCAGTCCCTCTCCCCAGGCTCATCCGTGGAAGCCTGAGTTCCAGCAGCCCAGCCCAGCCTGTCCCCATTGGCTTGCATCTTAGGCTAGGGTTCACAGTGACTCTCACTGCTGGTTTCTCTCAATTCTTTCTGCTAAGCTGCTGCTGCTGCCTCCTCTAAACCTCTGAAGCTTCTGTTCTGTCCCCTGTGGATCTCCTTGCTGGAGAGGGAGATTCCCAGGGTGAGGGCACTTTTCTTTCTATGCTGCCCTCTCTCTGTGTGAGCATATCATGCACCAATTTCCTTTTTCTTTCTTTTTTTTCCTCTACCTGTTTTTTGGGGGCTTTCCTTGTATTTCCAAAGTAAGAGAAATTATGTCAAATTTCAGGAGTTATTCTGTGTGAATTGTTCTGTATTTATATATAATTTTTGGTGTGTTCATGGGACAGGGTGAGCTATGTGTCCTTCTACTCTGTCATCTTGGCAATCCCTTTGCTGGTCTTCTAACTTGCCATACATTTTCTTAACAAATAACACCTACTGTAAGTGCATAGCAGTTATATGACTGTCCACTGCTGTGCTTCCCTAAAGAGTCATAAGAATGTGAAGTGGATCTACACTTAAAAGTGCAAGTATTCAATCTTTGATCTCAATATTTCAAAGGCATTCCTTGCAGTTGCAGTCAGTGCTTGGCTGTGTGGCTGAATTGCATGAATTCATGTCAGTGAGTTTATTGATGTTGAACAGCAGGAACTTGTAAATACAGACAGTTGAAATTGTCAGTTTACTGATAAACCCTTACATGGGTAAGCAGTTGAAAGTCTCCTGCAGTCAGACTTGCAGAGCAATCCCTGGTAAATTAGTAGAATTTCTTAACTTTTTTCTCCCAGTTTTCATGCCCTAAAGAAGTCAAATACAATTCCTTGGTTTGATTCACTTTAATTATTCACAAGAAGTACCATGCACAAAATTTTGCAAATGATGACTCAAGATTAATATAAAATAAAGAGAAACAAAATATGAGGTCAAGCTATGGCCAAAGGTGCTATTTTAAATACCAAAAGCTAAAATTTAATATGGAAATATCCTATCTTTTGTTTCTAAAGTTATTAAATGGAAATAATTCACCTTATCCCACAGGAAAACCACATAGCATTCAGATATGAAGATACGAATATATCTGAGTCCTTTTTAAGACTCAAATAAGCTGAATCATCTATAGAAGCAAGTACTGATATTGCCAAGTACTGCACTTCTTTCCATTAAAGGCTTTTATAAAATTTGCTCATGACAGGTAGCTGAAGTATATTTTAAGTTAGTAGTGTTAATTTTTTCTTTCTACTTTGTTGGTAGAGATTTCATATCCTTTCACTCATATCAATTTTTATTTAACATGCAAAAGCATTGCAGGGAAATGAGCAAACTGCATAAATGATGGTCATTTACTTGAGATGGCCAAACTCCCTTAGCCAAGCACTTCCCTTTAGCATAGTTTAATTTAGTATAGTTTAATTTTGTACTGAGAAACAAAGCTGACCTTATGCTTGTGTTTCGGAATTTGCATTTATACAAGTTTAGTAAAACAGTATTAGTTCTATTTGTATTATATTATCACAATCCTTTCAAAAGTATATCTCAAAAAAGTAACTATTTTTATTATTAAGAGATGTCCCAACAAGATGTCATAAAAAATGACATCTAGAACAGACTGTGAAATAAATGTTTTAAGGAACAATTAGGCCCTTAGTCCCATTCAATTTCTTGCTGATTAATTTTAACTACCATTAATTGAATTTATCTTCAGCATGCTGAGTAAAAAATATCTTAAAATCAAATGTTTTGTATAGAAAATGTTTTTTCTATTTCTCCTGTTACAATGGTGAATAAAGAGACATTACATCCTGAGTTTTTGCTGGTGATTATCATAGTTACAGGAAAGTAGGTAAATGATAAAAATAAATAGTAGTAAATATTTGTTTAATCGATCTATGTTTAAGTAAATTGTGTTGTCCAGATGTAATAAAAAGTCAATAGTTTAAAATCCTGTTTCTTCCTTCATTATTTATGTGTTCATAGAAAGTTTATTTAATCTTTCTAAACCTTGATGTTTTCACCTTGGGAAAAAAAAAAGAAAGCTAAACTAAATTCTGGGGATAATAGAACCAGTGTTGGAGAATTAAGGAAATAATTTATTTTAGGGCCTGACATGCAACAGTTTGACTACAAATCCTTCCTTCATTCCCTCCTTTTTCTCTTTCACTCCCTCTCTTCTTCCTCTCTCCCTCTCTTCCCTACTTTCTTCTTATTCATGTCCTGATTTTAATAATCAGATTTACTAGCTAGCAGGACCATTTTACTACCTCTGTAGATCTAGTCATCCACAATTATAGCCATCTTATTCTACATTATATTAGTGTGATAAGCACACATATAGATTACTTTTATCAAATATGTAACTTATTATAGTTTTGATTTTAAGTTAATTAGCTATTTAATTCAGATTGTCCATCATTTCTTAGAAGTCACTGAGTATTCTTTCCAACACTTAAATGAGATATGTAACCAATGGAATTTTTTCAACAGAATAGTGAAATTGAATTTTAGCAGTGACATGCAATAGTTTTGTGGATATTTATTGATAGAATTTTGTAAGATCTCTTCTGTAATGTATACAGTATGTACATTTTTTCCACCTGTCAAAGAACTCCAGGCTTTGAAAAGTGAGGTTCTAATGGATCATGTGTTAAACTGCATTGGTTGCTTGATCCTTATAAAAGCATGTTTAGTCATTGCTATTTTTGGTAGTGGTTTTACCAAAAGAATCTGACAAATTTAATTGTGATAGTTAACAAATAATTGATAGATTATGTGTTATCACATAACATAGAATGAATAATTGAATGCAAAAAATTCAACATGACTACTTCTACTCTATTGAAGTGTTCATATTGACAACTACCTTCTCCTTACACAATAGTTGCATTTAGTTAAATGTCTTGAAAAACATTATTTGGAAAACTCAAGGTCCTCGGGTGCCAGAACCTTTAATGTGCAATTCATTTTCACAATTTATGATTCTAAGAGAGTTGCTCCAAGTCAAGATGAGGGAATCTGTTAATCAAAATTGGCAGAGAGCTACAGAAAGGACTGCTTCCAGGTAGTTTTCTTTTTTCAAAGACACACAGGCATTGTGTGAACAAGACACTTCTGTTGTTTTTGTTTTTGAGTTAAGATTTTATTGCTGAATTCTGATCAAAATAATTTATACATTTTAAACTTGCACTGAATGAAGGGAAAATCTGCACAAGATGGATTGGTTAGATTGAACTTTGTATTCTCTTTTGACAAGTGTGTGTCCCTATACTTTTGCATATAGATCAAGAACAATACTTCAAGGCATTCTCACCAACAGCAAGCAGATCTCCAATTTAGAGTGTCTTGTCTTGCTTTTTTTTTTTTTTAAACATTTTTTATTGATTTATAATCATTTTACAATGTTGTGTCAAATTCCAGTGTTCAGCACAATTTTTCAGTTATTCATGGACATATACACACTCATTGTCACATTTTTTTCTCTGTGAGTTATCATAACATTTTGTGTATATTTCCCTGTGCTATACAGTGTAATCTATTCTACAATTTTGAAATCCCAGTCTATCCCTTCCCACCCTCCACCCCCCTGGTAACCACAAGTCTGTATTCTCTGTCTGTGAGTCTATTTCTGTCCTTTATTTACACTTTGTTTTTGTTTGTTTGTTTGTTTTTGTTTTTGTTTTTTAGATTCCACATATGAGCGATCTCATACGGTATTTTCTTTCTCTTTCTGGCTTACTTCACTTAGAATGACATTCTCCAGGAGCATCCATGTTGCTGCAAATGGCATTATGTTGTCAGTTTTTATGGCTGAGTAGTATTCCATTGTATAAATATACCACCTCTTCTTTATCCAGTCACCTGTTGATGGACATTTAGGCTGTTTCCATGTTTTGGCTATTGTAAATAGTGCTGCTATGAACATTGGGGTGCAGGTGTCATCCTGAAGTAGATTTCCTTCTGGATACAAGCCCAGGAGTGGGATTCCTGGGTCATATGGTAAGTCTATTCCTAGTCTTTTGAGGAATCTCCACACTGTTTTCCATAGTGGCTGCACCAAACTGCATTCCCACCAGCAGTGTAGGAGGGTTCCCCTTTCTCCACAGCCTCTCCAGCATTTGTCATTTGTGGATTTTTGAATGACGGCCATTCTGACTGGTGTGAGGTGATACCTCATTGTAGTTTTGATTTGCATTTCTCTGATAATTAGTGATATTGAGCATTTTTTCATGTGCTTTTTGATCATTTATATGTCTTCCTTGGAGAATTGCTTGTTTAGGTCTTCTGCCCATTTTTGGATTGGGTTGTTTAGTTTTTTCTTATTGAGTTGTATGAGCTGCTTATATATTCTGGAGATCAAGCCTTTGTCGGTTTCACTTGCAAAAATTTTCTCCCATTCCGTAGATTTTCTTCTTGTTTTATTTCTGGTTTCCTTTGCTGTGCAGAAGCTTGTAAGTTTCATTAGGTCCCATTTGTTTATTCTTGCTTTTATTTCTTCTAGGAGAAAATTTTTTAAATGTATGTCAGATAATGTTTTGCCTATGTTTTCCTCTAGGAGGTTTATTGTATCTTGTCTTATGTTTAAGTCTTTAATCCATTTTGAGTTGATTTTTGTATATGGTGTAAGGGAGTGTTCTAGCTTCATTGTTTTACATGCTGCTGTCCAGTTTTCCCAACACCATTTGCTGAAGAGACTGTCTTTATTCCAATGTATATTCTTGCCTCCTTTGTCAAAGATGAGTTGACCAAAAGTTTGTGGGTTCATTTCTGGGCTCTCTATTCTGTTCCATTGGTCTATATGTCTGTTTTGGTACCAATACCATGCTGTCTTGATGACTGTAGCTCTATAGTATTGTCTGAAGTCTGGGAGAGTTATTCCTCCAGCCTCTTTCTTTCTCTTCAGTAATGCTTTGGCAATTCTAGGTCTTTGATGGTTCCATATGAATTTTATTATGATTTTTTCTAGTTCTGTGAAATATGTCCTGGGTTATTGGATAGGGACTGTATTAAATCTGTAGATTGCCTTGGGCAGTGTGACCATTTTAACAATATTGATTCTTCCAATCCAAGAGCATGGAATATCTTTCCATTTTTTAAAGTCTTCTTTAATTTCCTTCATCAATGGTTTATAGTTTTCTGTGTATAATTCTTTCACCTCCTTGGTTAGATTTATTCCCAGATATTTTATTACTTTGGGTGCTATTTTAAAGGGGATTGTTTCTTTACTTTCTTCTTCTGTTGATTTATCGTTAGTGTAAAGAAATGCAACTGATTTTTGAACGTTAATTTTGTAACCTGCTACCTTGCTGAATTCTTCAATCAGCTCTAGTAGCTTTTATGTGGACCTTGGAGTAAGTCTCACTTCTGTAAGTGGAATAGTGAAGCTGTTTATGTCTGAACTTGTTACATGTTGGTATTATTGTGTCTGTTGGGGACTGGGAAATAAGTAAGCTTAATAAATTGATTCAATTTTGAGTGTGTTTGAATTTAATGAAACTTAAATTGTACTGATTGATTCTCAACACTTTAATTACAGGTTAATTTCAGATCACTGAATTGTTTTACTTACATCAGGGCATCACAGATAGGATAGAATGATATGTTGTAATATTTTGGATACAGTTATTTTGGTTTTCACACTAATTAAAAGTTTTACCTCCATCTCCACCAAGGACAAAGGGACAAGAATACAGTTGTTTAGAAAATGATACATTTGTAGACCATCTGCTCTTTGCATAGAACTGCATGAGCATTTGCTTATAAAAAGGAATTATGCTCCTCTTTTTAGTGTGCAGATTAAAGACAAGCCAGGAGAGAAAATATTAATGCAGACAATGAGAGGGCAAAAGCAATATGATTTGTTAATTACTACAGGAATGTAAAATGCAGGTGGAAAGGTACATCAGTGAAGGTTAACCTAAATCTTGAATTGTGAAACAAGCTATAACCGTGTAATTAAGCTGAACTATTTACAATTGTTCAAATGCTTTGAATTTTTTAATCTCAAATCCTTTGCTCAGAATGTTCTTCCCTGTGTCCTATTAGCTTGTTATTTATTTTGAAGATTTTTCAGAATTGCTCCATATTATCCTTCTGTAACTCCTCTGAACTACCCTCAGTAGAATTAAATGTTTCCTCCATTGTGCTCCATTAGTAGCTAGTACATACCTTTATCATATAACTATTCAGATACTTGTATATCTCTTCAGCTTGACCTTAATCCCTAGAAGTCAAAGCTTTGTTCTATTTTTTCTGTATCTCCATTTCCTAGTGCATGCTCCCAGATTTTATTCCTCTACTCAAACCTTACTATTGAATCTATACTGGAAGTATCTTCTCTAGACACTCTTTGGGGAACCTGTTTTTATGACTTATAATTGCAGCCCAAGATATCTCTCATTATACCTCTAACTTCAATCTGATCACCTCCTCTGAAGTTTGACCTATACTCAGCTTTCCACCTGACATCTCTGCTTTAGTGCCAGAAAGGGTGTCTCTAACACATTTTGCAAACTCATCTCACTCCTTCCATAAACTATGTCCCCTATTTTGCTGCTTAAGCTCAGATTTTAGGGGCCATCCTTGATACTTCTGTATTCCTTAGTCCTCACATACAAAAAATCACCAATTCCTGATAATTATATTTCCAAAAAACACCTTCTTGATCTTCAGCATCAGGGCCACCACCCAGCATCTTCTAATATCTTTCTCTCCTTTTATTCACTGAATTTCAGTTGCACTGGACTCTGGTGTACTGAAGACTGTGACTTTTACCCATCTCAGTACTTAAATGTGATGATATTCTATCAGAAAAACATGAATTTGAATTCTTGGGCATGGCTATTTCCTTCTCTTCACTCAGCTCTCAGGTTGATTTACTTCTTTAAGGACAATATTGGGCTGCATATTCTATACAAGAATCTGCTACCCAGATTGTTTTCTTACAAAGCACTTGTCTCTTTCTTAGTACTTAAAATGTCATTATTTTGTATTCATGTCTGCCTTTATTATATAATATTCATTTCCCCATTCTAATTTAAAAACCACGAAGATAGTAATCATCTCACCATTATGTACCAAACATGTAGAACAAAGCCAAGCACATAAGAACACCATAAATATTTGTTAAAAAGATGAATGCATAGATTGAGAAAGAATCAAGAGAAACACCATAATCAGAAGGATAGAGGATGCTATAATGCAAGTTTCGTGGAGGCAGGCATATTTTGTTTTAATCATTATATCCCTTTGTCTAAGGACATTCTGATGTGTTATATGTATTCAATATTTGTTGAATAAATGTAAGAATTTAGAAAGCAATGCTTAAAGCAGTTTTGAATGACAACATCAATGTCAGGATATAGATTCAAGAAAAATAAAATTAAATTCTTCCACATGCATGACACACTTCAGTTTTTACAAAATTTCTGCTAACTATATTCACTGCCTTATCAATCAGTAAATAAAAGGGGTAACAGCAGTTTTTTGGGTCACTGTATAAGATAATGTAATCAAGGTAATGAAGAAGCAGAAATAACTTAAAATCAAGGAACACAGTAATAAACTGACTAATTATCAAAATGACTTTCATGGAGAAGAAAAAATAACAAAAAGCACTCATTATAAATTTTGATCTGTAAGTAACAAAGGGAAAAACAAGAATTTCAAAAAAAATTAAGTATACATTTAATGGTATAAAACTTCTATAAAAATTGGTTTTCTGTCACTTTATACAATAGTTATCCAACTGCAAAACTGTACAATAACAGCTTTCACATTTATTTCTTCTAAAGTCAATGCGTTAGGCTAATTTCTCCTATCCCATTTCTGTTTCTTTTCACTCTCTCCAGGAGACAATGGAAAAGACTTCTAAATAACTACAGCATTTGGCCAGTTCACAATGGAGGGAAAAATGAACGGCGTAAGGAGCTAAAAATCATCTATAGTTTGAGTGTTAACTTTCAGATGATAAACAACCCTCAATCTATTTTAGATTCTATTTTAGAAAGAATGAGAGGAGTAAATATGATATAACTAAATATCCATCCAAATAAATTTCAGAAATACACATAAATAGATTTTTAAAAAAGTTAACATAAAAGCATAATTTAAATTACAACTTAAACAAGGCTTAAATTTAATCCTAATTAAGCTGCACATATCTTTGTATAATGTTCAGTGTGAGGATCTCATTAAATAAGTGTTTTCTTCTAAGTCTTCTCAAAAAGCAAGGGCATTATATTGCTTTTCATATGCTTAATGATATCTGTTTTGTAGTGTACTCTGATAGACACTAAAAAAATTCCTTTTATGGGCCCCAAGATCCCTGACATCACAAGGAAATGATTCATTTACAACTTCGGTAACAGATGAGTTTTTTAAGCAGTGATTTGGGGCTATTGTTAATAACAAGGTACATGAAAGCTTCTTTATAAAACTAAAATTGTATAATAAGTAAGGGTTTAATACCATTTAGTAAATGGTAAATGTATTATGTAAATTGTTTCATGGAATCCCACACTGGGGACCTGGGCCTATTGTTTCCCTTTGAATAACAGATTCTTCCCTAAATCATTTGAAATCTGTTCCCTGTAAATTTTAAATAGGATAACATTATTTCGTTATAATAGAGTAGTTTAAATTTAAGCACAACCATTCTGTTTCAATTATAGAAGTGTCATTGGGATTTAATTACACAATTTGAAAGACTGAGAGCAAAAACTACCTGTGTGCTCCTGATCTGGGAAGGAAGGCCTATCTCCTCCAGACCAGGGTTTCTGGACTTTGGCATTATTGCCATTTTGGACGGGATTGTGCTTGTGTGTGTGTCTGTGGTAGGGGGGAGTGAGGAGGGATGCTGACTTGTACATTTTATGACATTTAGCAGCATCTTAGATGAGATCGCAATAGCATTGCACTCCTAGTATGACAATCAAAAATCTTTGCAGATCTTACCAAATGTCCCAGGGAAGAATTACTCCAGGTGGAGACCTACTGCTTAAAAAAATAAATAAATAAATAAAAAACTCTGAGCAACCCACCTGGCCACTTAAAAGCATAATCCTTCAGCCTCTCTTCCTTGGATACCTGGTGGAATCAGTGCCGCAGCTGTCACCCATTCCCTACGAAAATCACTGCCTTTGTCTGAAGTAGTAAAGCTGAGATACTGCACTCAAGAACTCACTACCAAGCAGTGAGCAATCTCCTCTCTACAAACATCATGGACTCAAGTCAGGAGCCCTTTATCCTTTACCCTCTTCCTCCACCCTCTAAGGTAGATGGAGGTAGTAACCAGATGTGCTTTATTCAATCTATGGTTTCTGCTAATAGCCACATTAGAGAAATGAAGCTGCTCTTGTTGGTTCAAAAACTGACCCCATACATGGAGTGCAAAGAGAGACTGAAGAAAGAGGCAAACCACTCCAGACTGGTAGGTGGCAGGTTTAATAAGCATGGGAAGTTACATATGAGGTTTGTCTTGGGTGGCTGTGAGACAAATAGACTTCTGAACCTGCCCACCAGAATCTTAAAAGTTTATTTGGAGGCCTTTACTGGATTCAGTCACATGTACTTTCCAGATGGTCTGCATCATACATTGCTCTCTCAAGGCTGTGTCCTTGAAAACAGCTCCAGCTGTGGGAAAGGTGGTCAGAAGGTACATGGCAAGGGCAGGGGAGGGGTTGAGGAGCCTCTGATTGGTGGGTCCAGCTCATGAGTCAGCTGAAGTCACATCCTCTCATTGATGACCTCCAATAGCTCTTTGTTTCATTTTTGAAGCTCAAAGATCAATCTTTACCTAAGCCTTTATTAAGGACCTGTATGTGTTAATAAGCCAGGCCTGTTGACATTTTATATCTATTTAAAAGACCATGGTGATGTGTCCTTCCATGGATTGTGATCACATGTAACCATAGGTCCACAGTTTCTGCTCTGGAGAAAATAATAAATAGGAACAGTGCAGAATCCCACCTTTAGATGAGCAGCTACCTTCAGATGTGGCTGACAGAGGACAAGGCCAATAAGCAGGCTAGTCCACTCTCATCCATCCTTTCTAAGAAAGAAGCAACCACAGCTCAGGGTCTCTAGAATTTCTAGACAGGTGAAGAAAGCCACATTCTGGCAGGGGGCATGAATAGTGAACTTAATATCTAGATATCACTTGATATTTAATTTGTCAGGGAAAATTTATTGAAATAATTTTGTCCAATTCCTGTTGGTCAGTGTTGTATCAGTTATTTTGTGTTGAATGAAAGAAACACCTGGAAACTTAACAACTTAAAAAGATAACCATTACTTCTGTCAGGTTCTCTGGGTCAAAGCAAGTCATAGACAAGCCCAGATTCACAGAACTGAGATGCAGATTCCATCTCTTGAATAGGAGGTGCTATAAAATATGTTAGTCATTTGTTTTGTAATTTTTCTTAGATGTTCTGAATTTCATTAATTTTGCAGTTAAAACAATTAAATGAGGTGTTTTTCAAAGTAAGAAAATATCCTTAATTTTGGCAGGAGCTATGAAATTTATAATATAGATTTGCACAATGTTTATAAATGATTCTATTTGAAGAGCAGGCATAGACAATTGTATTTTATAAAGTGCCAAGCCCAGGAAAAAGGTACTGCTTCTAGGAAAATTGACTGCAAGCCTTTTTTCTACTTATTTCTTTTTCTTCCTTTGTTCTTTCCACTCAAATTCTTGATACTTGGATGTCCTCACGTGGTAGAACAGAAGTAGTATTTTTTTTAAATAACATTGAATAAATATTTTACTATATCCTCTTACACAGTTTCCTGTAATATTAATCTATAGGTTTATTTACTTTTAGGGGAAATCATGATTCCATTAATGTGCCCAGGATCTTTTAAAGAGTGTTTTTGGTTCATATTCAGATAACAGATGCTCTGAGGCTATGTAAACTACATAACTTTCTCTCTGCCATGACAACAATTATAAGCACTTTGCTTCTGGCTTATTTCCATAGCTTTTAATATATAAAAATTCCAAATTATATCATTTTATATTTGGTGTCTGTGTATTTGCAAACATACTATTCACATGGAGATTTTGCTTATAAGCTTAAAAATGACAAAAATATTTGTATAAAATTATAGATTTAGGAGTCCTATAAAGTTTGCTATTCTATGATCATATATATATTACATATTTTTCTCTTAAAAAGATAAGATATATTCACAAATGTACTATAAGACTGTAGATCTAAGAATAAAGGCTTATGCCACAAAGAAACAAAGCACAGTACGAAAAAGGACATGAAGAAGGGACATAAGAAAGTTTGAAGCCATTAAGTAAGAAAGGACAATAGAAAAGAGGATGAGGAGGAGAATGATATAGAGTAGTTTAAAAAAATTACAAAAAAGCAATGTATATGTTTTCTTTCCTCTTTTTCATAATTTTATGTGCTTTTACTGTTTTCAGAGTAAGCCACACAGTAAAAGAAACCCACATTCTACTGCTGAATACTCAAGCATGCTTTGAAAGAAGCCATGGTTTAAACTGTGTGGGACAGCAGAATAATTCGGTGGACCTGAGCTCAGATCTAGTCCTACCCCGACATTTGCCATCTGAAATGAGCTGGGGAAGCCTCCCTGAAACTCATTTTCTTCAACAGGAAATTGAACATGATAATAGTTCCCTGTTAGTGTCAATGTAAATTTTGAATTTTTTTTTAACACAATCTTTTTTTGAGGTGAGTGGGGGCCAAGGTAATTTGGTCTGTTTGTTTGTTTGTATAATGGAGGTCCGGGATTGAACGTAGGACCTCGTGCATGCTAGGCATGCACTCTACCACTGAACTCTACCCTCCTCCTCAAATCTGAATTCTTGAAAAATTAAAATATGTGCAGAACAGTGTAATAGTCCAATAAATGGTAGATATTTTACAAATATACACCAACATATTTTTGAGGAACCACTTTCTATTCTGTTTCTGTTATACAAGAAATTTTTATATTTGTAGTAAATAAAATATATGCAGATACTTGAGAAGTCAACCTCTCAACCTTTGCTCAACCTTTAAGCAAACACGTCTAGACTGTTTAAAACTTCAGGGATGTCAAAAAATTTCAGTTGCATCTTGCTGATATTTATGTTTTTTGACAAAATCAAGGGTTTAAAAAATGTTAGTGTAAAGTTGATTCACCAATACTTAAATACTTAAAAAGTGCTTTTTTCCTCTTGTTCATCTGGACTGGAACTCAAAGCTTTCACAATTCAGTTCTCACATTGATTCCTTTGGACATCTTTCAGTACATGGTGTCCTATCTCTGTGTCTAGACAACTTTTTCATAAGACAAAAGATGTTGGAGTAGTGTGTGTGTGTGTGTGTGTGTGTGTGTGTAAATTTTTTAAGAAATTATCTAATAGATAATATCACTGCCTTAGAGAAAATGCTCCACTGAAGATCAATTGAAATTAGAAGAATACCTAAGACTTTTTCATGGCCAAATTGAGCCCATATTATTCCTTCACATCCACCCCATAAAACTTGTCATGGTTTTCTTCAATCCCACTAACATTTTCTCATCTTTTTCTCTCTTTCTCTCTCTCTCTCCCTCTTCCTTCCTTCCCTTTCTTCTTCAATTCTTTGGAAACCTCAAGCCACTATCCTCCTTGGAAATTAAGCCTGACATTCTCTTCTCCCAATATCCTGTTGTGGCTGAGTGTCCATTTGTCACACCCCAGCTTGAAATGTAACTCCCTAAGAGAAGACATTCAGAACACTAGCTCTAAAATAGCCATGAAAACATCCTCACTCTATACCTCTGCCCCCTTATTTCTTCTTTACATTTTTATTTTTTGCATTCTGAAATTACTTTACTTATTTTTTTTCATTTACAGTGTCTCTCTCCCAGTTAGAATGTAAGTTCTTGGAATGCAAAAATTCCACAGCCCTTTAGTATAGAGAAAATGTGTGATGAATACATAGTATATATATTTGAATGACTAACCTTTTGAATCAATAGATGTATGAATATATTAATAAGGGCTGGAGAGGGGACAGGGAGACACACTTTGACTTACTCCATTCATAATTATTTCCTAAAGAATGGGTGAGTGGTTTATCTCCTGGAACACATGTAAGTCAGTGTTACACTCCTATGTGTGCGTGGGGAGGAAGTTTATTATGACATCACTGAGTGGCTCACTTGAATCTCCTTTTATCCTGAAAATGTTTAGATATATCTGCTGTGCTACACACAGAAAAAGTGATAGAGAAAGCTGCCACCACTTGGTTTATTCCCTTCCAAGTCCATTATATTTTTCAATTTAAATATGAGAGATAATCAATACACTGGGTGCATTCCAGATGTGTTTTTAAGACAGTAAACTGTAAATGTGATATGACCTGAGGTTGAAAAAAGAAAACTGTGTGCAGAGGCATCAGTGAATTTCAGTGCCATCACTGAGCAGAAGTAGCAAGAAGGATTTTGAAAGCAGGGAATGCAGCTTGTTCCTAGGGGCATTCTAAGTTTTAGGCAGTTTCTGCTTTTTTTCTCTTCCAAAAATATTAAATGATCTTACCAATGTTATTCATCTTTCTTACAGTAATTTTATTTTACATATTTACCATGGCTGATTCTACTAGAACCTGAGTTAACCTATCACAAGGAAATCATTCTGAACAGAGACACAGTAAATTATCACAAGGTATGGGTTAAAGCAGTTTATGAAAAAAACTATCTTACTCAGGAAACAACTTAAAGGAAAATTGGATTAATTCTCTTCAGGAAGCAAAAAGTGTTTGTTTATTTAGTTATCTGCTTAGACATCAGGCATATAATGAAATTATAGATAGATATGCACGTATATGTATATAAAGTCCTGCTCTTCTTTTCTTCAAAATTCCTAGACTTTCTATGAAGTCTTTTCTATTAGCTTCATTACATTCACCCTTTTATTCATTTATCTATAAGTAAAGTTGTATTATAAAATTACCAAATGCCAGGCACTAATCTATAGTAGTGAATTCACAGGTCCCTAGCCTCACAGAGTTTACACTGTATTGGAAATTATTAGCTGGCATTTAAGAGCACTCCTGATACTCCAGCAGTCTTAGTTCTTTGGTGGGCATTATGTTAATATCATTTCTCATTCAAAGGACAAGGAGATGAAGTCTCAGAGCATGCAAATCACTTCTTCAAGATCATCAAGCTAGTAAGCATTAAATATGAGATTTAACCCCATCCAGTTTGCCCATGCCCACGAGTCCAGCTGCCATGCTATTTCACCTTTTTAACACATATTCTTCTAATACGTATTATCTATGCTACTCACATGTTTCCTTGCGTTTTTAAGTAAATTTAATATTTTAATGGTGAAAATAGAAAACAACACAGAAATTTGGAAAATGGAGAAAATATTCATATTGACACCATGTTATAACTATTATTCTCTAAATATTCTCATGTTTCAATCTGTTAACACTTGGAATCATAGTTCATGAGCAATTTCACCTCCTGTCTTTTCCATTTTATTATAATGTTTCTATTATGTTACATGCAATTCACATACATTTTATTATAATGTTTCCACAATGCTACACAGAGTTCATAATCATTATTTTTAGAGGCCACTTAAATGTATATTGAGTTGATATAGCATAATATAATTAATACTCTCATTGGTAGCTATTTTACTTCACTGGAGGGAAGAACCCCATGATTTTATCACATAAAAAAGGTCTTTAGAATTTCAATTCAAGTTAAATTGAACATGTGCAATTGTTTGACAACTTTATGATAGCTAGCCTTCCAGGTACTGATATGTCTCCAAAAATGCACTTCAACAAATATTTCTTGTAGCCTAACATTCACCACTCACTGTGATAGGTCTTAAGGATGTTTAATTGGTGGGAAACAGTCTCTAAACTGAAGAAGCTTCTAAATCAGTCACAGGTGACAGAAATCCAAAACAGTATTAGCTAGAACATATAAAAATGCAGCAAGTCTAGTAATGTGGTGTTGATGAAAATGGATGTGATAGAAAGGGCTTTGGAAAAGGTGATATTTACACAGAAATCTGAAAGGGTGGTAGAAATTGGTTGCTTAGGTTGAGACTGCTCAGGCTGCTATAACAAGATACCACAGACTGGGTGGATTAAACAACAGGCACACTTATTTCCATACCATTCTGGAGGCTGGCAGTCTGATATATAGTTGCCAACAGGTTGGTCTCTGGGAGACCTCTCTTTCTGCCTTGTAGATGATGATCTGCTCTCTGTGTCTTCATATGTCCCCTTTTTTGTATGTACATGGAGAGAGAACCGGTATCTTTTCCTCTTTTGATAAAGACAGAAGTCCTGTGGGATTAGGGTCCTACCCTAATGACTTAATTTAACTAATTACCTCATAAGTGTCCTATGTATGGCCACAATCACATTGGGGGTTAGGACATCATATGACATCATATGAATTTTAGAAAGACACAATTCAGTCCACAACAGATAAGCAGAAGGGTGGAGATGAGAAATGAGTTAAATCCTGAGGAAGGGAAGGGATAGATGGATAGATAGGTAGGTAAAGTTCATCAATAATACATTTAGAAAATTGTTTTAAAAACTTATGATGGGGAGAGAAGAAACTAGTAAAATAACTTCATGCTATCTTAGAGGAGATTAAATTGAAATTTCCAGCAAAATTAACAATCACAGTTTGAACAGGTCGCTTAAAACAAGACAGGAAATCAATTATTTAATAGCATTTTTAGTTTATAGATTTGCTTCTAGTTAGGGTCAAGTATGAATAATTAACTTACTTGATTACAAAATCATTCTGAATAATCTGCTCATAATTTTAAAGATAATATGAAAACTATAATCATAAAATGTGAGAGAAGAAAATATATAGAGAGATGAAAGAAGGTTGTTAACAAGAAATATGTACCTCCAACAGAGGTCTCTAAAGAAACTAAACTAAACCTTTGTCAGGGCAGGAGACAGGAATAAGATTATAGACTCAGATTCTTCTTTTGACCAATATTTGGACAAACTTGATCAGATTGATAAAGATGAAAAGATGACACCTGCCTTAAACTTATTATCTAATAATGATGTACAAATGTTTTCAAAGGCTGTCTGTATTTCAATATATGAAATCTCTTTCTGTATTATGGGAGTTAGAGTTCAAAAAATCTTCCTTTGTGGACTCACAATATATGTTAATATGACAGCTAAATTTTTTACATATTTTTAGAAAATGAAAATGATTTATTAAATACAATTTTAATAATTTGATTTATAAAAGAGCTGGAGGTGGCAACCCACAATAAATTAATCTATTGTGAATTATGAAAATATTAATCAGCTTGATGTAAACATCTGTGGTTCACAGAAATGGCCTGGAATTATTTATCAGTGTCATTTCTCCTTTCTGCCTCACCTAACTCCACTTAATGACTGGGACTCGCATGTCTTTGTCATTACATAGGGAATAGAATATGTGCCAAAACATACAGCTCAGGGTTTAAAAGTTAAATTGCATGAATATTTATGAATACACTGTCTAGTATACAAAAATTCTAAAATACCTCAATGATTGAGATTTAGCATTCAACTTGACAGAGTGAGAAAATGTTCGCTTTAAATTTAAAACAAAATAACTACCATTTCTTAATCTGTTAGACTGTACTAACAGCTTTACCTCCCCTATTTAATTTAACTGTTCAAAACAATTTTATTTAAAAAATACTGAAGAATGCATGGGAATGCAAATTGATGGTAAGTTATAAAGCCAGAATTTGAAATCAAGTATATCTGATTCAAGATGCCATGCTCATTTTTCTCATCTGCAAAATTGAAAAAATATATACCATGTCCTCCTTAACTCACATTATATTGAGGTTCAAATGTAAGAGTGAGAATATTGTAAATTGTGACATCAAAATAGTTGTACAATTATTTATTCAGCTATGGGTGATGGTTGCTAGTACAAGCTAATAACAACATAAAACTCATATATATGTGGATAGTTGAGTTAGAATGAAGTTCTTCAGTGGATTAACAGGAATTACTGAAAACTTGTTTTGTGGTTGTTAAGTTCATCAAATCATTGAAGAAGAAATGTTTGAAAAGTCCTTTAAATCACATAAAGAAGGTAGATGTTTGATCCAATTCCAAATCAATATCCCTTCCTCCTTTAAAAATATATGTCTAATTTCCAGCTCACTTTACAAATTTTTTCCAAATCTTTCAAACCTCTATGGCATTCTTCTCTGGTGTTTCTATATGAAAAGCTTCCTGGATGTCTGTTTTATATTGTTCTAGTACTTATCCAAATATTCATTTTTAATTAACATTTCCTATCTCTATTTCCTAAGGCTGTTATATAACTGTGTCTATGATACCAGAGAGATCACGGACTTTGCTTCTGTAAGTCACAAAACCCTTCAACTAATTATCCTGCAATTAGCAATGCACAATGAAGAAGTAAGTTCTTAATATTTGCTTGTGGTTGACAAGTATTATGACAATGCAATTTTCTGAAAAGGTTACCAGCTCACTGGGAGTATTTAGCAATGGAAATAAGGCCCCTACACCTGGGGCCTGACATAATGGACCATATTGCATTCATATCTAACATCATGAGGCCCACTATAATATAAATGGTGAAAGTAAGCGGATAGCTAAACTGATAGACTTTATGCATGGATTAATGTCTTTGAAAAATGTTTATTAGTGTATTTGTACCTCCAGTATGTCTGAAAAATGTAGGTAATAATCTACCTTCTGGAACAGCACTGAATATATATGTGTATATATGAATACATTTACTTAGTTTCACATCCACACACCCACAAGCAAACATACAAAATATCCATTATATATATTTGTAAACTTATATAGAGGACTTCCTTTTTTATGTGTGAACTATGCACGTGGTATCTTATTTTTAAAACACATTATGTGTATAAGAAAGACTGCATTACACATATCCATATGTAGGAGCCTAAGCGATTGTTGATCTTTTTTTAAATAGGACTATTACTCCATGATCTCTTATTTCTAAATCCAGAACTCTCTTCCCTACTGTCCTATGAAGGGGAAAGTGGAGTGTGTGTTGGAGAGCAGAAGTAGATGAGAGGCCTTTGTAAATCAAAGAATGAAAACTCATCATTTTGTCCTTAGATATGTGACATACAATTTAACCACATTCATCAAAGGAAAAACATTCAGGAAAAACTTTAAGTCCCCTAGTTCCATTTGTTAAAGGTGATATAAGTTGATCTTTTTTATTGCTTTATGCTTTTTTTTGAAAAATGAATTTTCCTCATTGAAGAAGTTTGCCCTGCCTTGGAAAACAGCTTGCCATCAAACATGTTCCCAAGATATTTACAAGCTTGATGCATTAAAGGGAAGAATTTTTGTATACAAGTCTTTGCAAATTTTCTTGGATGAAATGCAAGAAGGGTTTGATTTGTATGAGATTCTACTTGATGGCAAACAGGGCAGAGCTATCTCATGGTTCCCAGGAGGCTTACACCCAACAGCATGAAAACTTGGAAGTCTGCCTGTATTACCTTATGTGATGACTGCAGAGCTCAATCGCATTTAAGATTTAATATCATTGGCAAGATGCCTCCAGCAGCCACTGAATAATATGGAGTAAAAATGTCTTAATCTCCAAAAGATTGCTGCCTTGTGAAGTAAATTACTCTAGTTACATTAACAAGTTAACTAGGTACAAGGTGAGAATATAAAATCTTAGAACTAAACTCTGGTTCATATATATTCAAAAGGTAGCAGGATAAAAGCAATGTATAGACTAAGAAGAAGCAGGGAGAAATTTGTGATGTTTGGACACCAAAGAAGACTGAAATTTATGAGAAAGAAGTATCAACCTAGTGTAAAAAGCCGGGTCTCCTTTGGCTCTAATACTAAGTTTGTCATTTCTAAGTAGTGTGATCTTGGACAAGTAACTTAAATTCTTAATATCTGTTTTCTTGATTGTAAAATTGGATTAATAATGAAACCTAGCTCATGGAATTATCAGGGAGGCTTTAAAGGATAAAATACATTAAATTATTAGAACATCTAGACTTTTATACTATAGTTTTATGTTATTATCATTATCAAAGTCATTAAAATTAGGAATTAAAAGTGATCATTTTCTTTACTTTTCTATATGTAACTTCTATTGTTACCACAATTTCTTTATTTCTTAATGCCTACATTCAGTTCAAGCTCTAAAGAGAAAAGACTGAAATTTTTCTATTATTTTAAAGGGTTAATAACACATTCTTTAGAATGGAACAAAGTCTCTTATTCTTTATCCTAAAATGACCCACTAAAATAGTAACCTGTGAGTTACAGAGAATTTGGTAAATCTAAAAACTCACCTTGCTATTTATTTTAACAACATTAAATTAAGATGAATGCAAAGATTCTTTAATCTGGAAATAAAGATGAGAGATGCATCAGTACATATTTGGTGATTGAAGCCAAAAAATTAGTAATTTTGGACATTAGGAAATTTAAATCCTAGGACATTATTTAAGAATGTACAACTGCTAGACTGGCACTAAAACACAAACACTGGTGTGGAGGCTACCAATTGTAAAGCTAGTATTCATAAACACTAAGGACTTCTCTCACAATACTTTGATATTTTTTCCCCAAAGTGTGACCAAGGATAGAGCATTTATCGAGACTTAATTGTGATAAGTATCAGGATTATGTGTTTTTCTGAAATCCATCAATGAAACATAATGAAATAATCTATAACCACTGATTTAATATTTCCCCTGTTATTTGATTGTGAATATGGGGGGTGGAGAATAAAGTTTAATAAAATTTCAATCACATAGATGCAATAGCATTCAATCTCAATATCCCAAACAAGTGGTTCAAAACAGAATGTCATATATCAAATCACTGATATGCTCATCCAGGACAGTGACCTTAGCATTTGTCATCTTGTCACTCGTAAAAACCCTCAAGACCTCAAGAGGCAGAAATGTCCAAAGGCCTGTCTCAGATAGGTTGATTTAAATTCTCATGTATTTAGAATCAATTGGAGACTTTTCAATAAAACTAAAATTATATAGCAGTTTTAAAAAGAATTTTGCTATCAGAGGAAACACAGCAGTAATGAGACAGAAAAAAAAAATATTAATAAAAAGAAACCCCTGCATTTACTTGGCATTAGTTTTGGCTATTTAGATTCTGCTTTCAAAGGATGTCCATGATAATTATTTTTCTTTGTTTGTTTTCCTTCGGATTGGCTCTTCATTTGACAATGACTGTGTAAGCTCTATGTTTTGAATATGCGCCTGATTGACAACAGCAAAAGAGGAAGAAATGGTCACTTAACTTGAAACTCCACAGGAAAACAGGACACTCATATAAAGATGATTTTAAGAGCTGAATATATGTTATTCTGTTTGAAAATCATTGTACTGAGAGAATTTTAATAATAATATTTTAATTAATGTGTGATGAGAAGGAAGTCTGCATTTATGGTACTTGTACAATATTCACTTTGATTTCATGTCTTTTAAAAATATATTTTCTACAGTAACATATCTGGTTCATTGACAGTCATTTATACTACTCATTAGATGATAATACATGAATGAAATTGTAGTTAAATGCATAAAATATCACTACATGAGGCAAAAATTCTAAAACAAATGTATTAAAAAATGCTGTCTTCCATTCTGTCTGATACTCCAGTTGATCTCTGATATTTAGGGTTACCATGACAACATGAAATTTGTGTACTACTTAGCATTTAAGAATTTATTTTAATTTTTATCCTTATTTGATTTTTTAATATATTAAATGATAATTTCTCACATATTTCTGTTATATATCAAAATAATAAAACATTTGAGCACCTTAAAATGTTCTAATAAGTTATTATAAATATTATTGTAATAAATTATATAGTTACTGTTTATGAAGTTACAATAAATTATATAATTAATAAAAATATATAGGTATATAGTTTTCTGACAAATTATTAAAATACTATAATAAAGGACACAAAAAATTATGGCAAATGCTTTGCCCTTATGGAATACTTCTTTATTCCTAATAATACAAATAATTCTAAGAATTAACAGCAGCCCTGATATTTAATAATTTAGTCCATACACACACATGCAGACACACATACACTCACACACTAACACACAAAAATCATATACTGGCCAATGTTAAGGGCTCCTTCTTAAGAAGACAGTGTCATATCTAACACTTGTTTTGTTGTTTTGGTGGTTGAAACTCTCCCAGTAGGGACTTTGCTTTATTGGTAACCCTCTTTTCCCAAAATGCCATCACAAGGAAATGACTGATTCAACTGTGGCTAAAGAGTTTATGAGTGATTTGTTCACATACTTATTTCTATTTTTCATTTTGTGAAGATCAATGGAAGTCAGCAGTTATGATACTTAAAAATCTAAAAAGCATTAAGTGCACCACCACATAGTAGGTCCAGAAATGTTCCCATGTGTGTTTATCAGCTTTACTTATACAAAAACCTACAGCAAAACTCCAAAGAAGGACTCCATCTTTTCACCTCCTGCTCCTGGGAAGGCGGTGGGGATATTCAGCCTGAGGGGCAAATCATATTAAAATAAAAGGTAAAGAAATGGCACAACCTTATACAAGGCCAAAAATAATATAGACCTTGTTTAGAACTATTACCTATTAAAGGACGTGTGAAAAGCAAGAACAACGATGAACAAACAAAAACTGTTTGATCCCAACAGCTTGCCTTTCACTCTTACTTGTCTGCTAAAAAACACAAATGAATTGTAATAAGGATAGATAAGCAGTGTTTTCAGATGACACCTTAAACTCAGGAAATGACCAATATTCAGCCCAATTGGCTTAGTTTGCCAGGGATTGTCTTCAAAGAGAACATAAGAGAAAATACTTGGTGTTTCAGGGAACATTATTTCTTCCTGATGAAAAGGGAGAGTAGTAAGAAAGATCTCCTCCACACACTTCTTCCTTGCTGCTTTCAGATGTTGTTAACTGAGGATGTGATACTGAAACCCCAGCACCATCTGATGAATGGAGGAGTAGCCCGAATACTCAGCAGAATGCTTGAAAAGGATTCCATCATTCCATCACTGGAGCACCCTTTTTGATATTCTCTTTTTCTAGAATTTCTATTAAAGGAAAGCATACAAGTGCCTACAGTAGAAGCCAAAATTATTCAGATTTTCTGCAACTTGAAGACAACACATCCTCACTGAATCAGATGCCCACTTGGAAATCAGATTCAGGATTACACATATTTGTTGATTTTCTCCATTCTCTTATTCCACTAGGAAGCAGTTTTGGTTAATTTGTGAAACCAGAAAGAATTTGAAGCCATAGGAAATATATAAATTATGATGGCTATAGAGTCTGCTTGCCCTTGTTTTGTCCACTTGTAATTTTATCTGGTACCCTTCTTTTCTCTATTTCACTTACTTTTACTGCTTCATTTTCATGTGCTTTATCCTATCAATTAACATCAATTCATATTACTATATTTGGTTGGGCAAGATAAGAAATTATTACCCATGCTAATCCAAATAGCATAACATTCAACTATCAGTGAGTACACATGTATAGCATATAATTTTGTGCCTTATGTTTATCTTTGCAATTATGCTCTGTTTACCATGATATTAAAATTACTTGGATGCCTTCTACTGGTGCCAATTGAGGACAGAAAGAGGACAAAGGTAGAAAACATTCAGGAGAAAGTCAGAGTATACCACAAAAATGCAACAAATTAGAAAGCTAGAAGGTTAATAGTAACTACTTAATCCAGTTCCATTCATGAGAAAACTAAGATGAGAGACACAAAGCAGTATCAATCCCTTGTGGTGGTATAGTCAAGAAATGAATCCAGGTTCCTATTTACTGACATGGTCCTCTCTTAATTGCATTACATGGCATGCTTTCAAATGGAGCATCTTGGATGTCACATGATTTGCCCTGTTGATAAGCCAAGGCAAGTTAGCCTTACCTATGTAAAATATTAAATGAAGGATGGATGCAGAAATGAGCTAACAAGAGGGAAACTAAAAGAACAATTTAATTCAAAACAGTACAGATAGATTTTCTTTTTAATCCTCTCTTCTCCCAATTCCCCTGTTTGAATATTTCTTCTGGGCATTATCTTATTTAATTATAATTATTTGTTGATGTCTTCTTACATCTGTATGTATATTTTTTAACTCTGGTCTTTCTATTCATGTATAGGCCAGGCATTTTTTCTAGGATCTAGGAAGATTGTGTAAATAAACTGACAAATTGCCCCTTCTTTCACTCTAATGTGAGAAATAAATAATAACAAATAAATATATAACCTAACATTGGGTATTTTCCATGTGCCAGGCACTGTTTTAAGCCCCTTAGATAAAGTAACATTATCACTATCAAGGTACTATTATTAGCCTCATTTTTAGGGTTATGGAAACCAGAGCACAGAGTGGTAAGGTAAAATTGCTCAAGGTCACATAACTACTAAAAAGTAAAACCCAGGAAATATGGCTCCAAAATCTATTCTCTCAACTGCTATGCCGTGATAGCTCTCCATGTAAGAAGAGTTCTGAAAACAAATTAGAGTGTAACTTGTTAAGAGAAAATAGAATGGATGTATGAAATGGGAGAGGGTTTTTATTTAAAGAGGAAGATACATGCACCCCAATGTTCACAGCATCACCATATACAATAGTCAAGACATGGAAGCAACCTAAGTGTCCATCAACAGATGACTGGATAAAGAAGTTGTGGTATATTTATATAATGGAATACTACTCAGTGGTGAAAAAAGAATAAAATAATGCCATCTGCAGCAACATGGAAGAACCTGGAGATTGCCATTCTAAATGAAATAAGCCAGAAAGAGAAAGAAAAATACCATATGATATCACTCATATGTGTAATCTTAAAAAAAAAAAAAGAAAAAGAAAAAAAGAGGACACTAATGAACTCATCTACAAAACAGAAACAGACTCCCACATAGTAAATAATCTTATGGTTACCAAGGGATGGGGGTGGGAAGGGATAAATTTGGGAGACTGAGATTTGCAAATGTTAACCACGATATATAAAAATAGATTGAAAAAAACAAATTTCTTCTGTATAGCACAGGGAACTATATTCAATATCTTGTAATAACCTTTAGTGAAAAAAGAATATGAAAATGAATATACATATGTATGCATAACTGGGACATGATGCTGTACACCAGAAACTGATACATTGTAACTGACTATACTTCAATTAAAATAATGAAATAAAATAAAAAATAGGAGAGCCTCAATGAGAAGATAAGGGAGTTAGCCAAGTAACTAGATGAGAAAGAACTTCAAAGGGGTCTGCAAAGGTAAAGCCTTACTGTGGGATGTGCTTCCTGTGTTCAGGGCATAATCAAGAAAACACCTTGGATGATCTGCAGATGGCGGATGAGTCAACAGAGTGAGAAATGACCAGATCATGTCAGACTTTTGATTGCAGTATATTTTTTATGAGTAATGAAAACATTTTGAGGAACTCTGAGCAACTAAGTAGCACATTCAGATGAAAAGGATTAGTTAGCCTGGGAAATACCATATAGGCACTAAAAGTGAAAGAAGAAGAATCAATAAATATTTGAGCTTTAACAGCAGAGGTGGTGAATGGTGGTCAGTTTTTTTTATATTTGTATCACAATTTCCTGGACACTGGATATGAGGGGTGGAAATAGCCTAGAGTTAAGTCTGACTTCAAGTTTTTTGACCTTAGCCCACAGGCAAATGACAGTGCCAGGTACTGTAGTCGGGAAGCCTAGGAGAGAAGCAGATTTGAGGGTAGGGTAAACATGCAATTTGTGAATCTGTAACTTTGAGACACCTGTTTTTCCTACATTGTTTTATGTGGTAGCCTCTGGTACTTAGCAGAGACCAAATTTTACATTTTATTTAATCTACTGAAGTTAAACTTAAATTTAAAGCTGCTACTCAACTCACTGAAAAATTTTCCTTGTATTTGGATCAACTTAGCTTGTGACTCTACTTTCTGAACTGCAAATTTTATAAAATCCAAATACAGATCAAGTAATTGATGAAAATCTAGTATCTGAATTGGGATATCTTTTAAGTGTAAAATACATGCTAGTTTTCAAAGATTTGAGTTGAGTACCCCATAAAATATATTGTCTTCCATTCATTAGAGATATTGAGATTGGAGATACACATTTTGAAAGCATCAGTAAAAACATGGTGTTGAAGCTTTGGAAATTAATCATTTGATTAAAGAGTGTGTTTGGTTAGCAAGGAGTAACATCTTCCTATGGGTTGACAATGTGATCATGGTGAGCACCTGGCTTCTTCAGAGGAGGTCTGGTTTGCTTATTAGTGTTCAGGAGTTGGGGGATGGGTGGGGAAGGAAGGGAGAGGAAGGAGAGCTTTTATCCTCTTTGTTTTCATACAATCTTAGAAAAATAGCTAGATGCTTAGATTTCAGTCCTTTTCACCCACCATTCTTCAGTACATCTAGACCAATTTTGGCAAGATAAAACTAACCCTCAAATCATTTAGCTAATTTTCAAAAATTTTCCCAGAAAAGTAGTGATTAATTAAGATTAGGATTTAAATACATTTCAATGTATAATTCAGCAATGATTCCATTATCCTCAGGGTGACCAGATGCCCAGGTTTTCACAAGCCTGCTCTAGTTAGAAGCTTCTTGTTTGATTTAATTATCAATAGTGTTCCTTTTCACCCTAAACTGTTTCCTGATTCAGATGATAAATTATATATTCACCCAAATTATTCTACTGTTTTTCTTTAGTCTGATGAATCAAGGGTTTTTTTGTTAGTTTATTTCATCTGGTTTTCTGTTTTTGCTTTTATTTTGTTTTTTGGTTTTGTGCTTTACTTTGTTTAATTTCATATTTTTATTTTATATTTCCTAATACCTGTCTTATTGTTTTCTGTTCATCTCCACCACATTACTTTAATTAATTATCAGGTCAGCATCAATTCTTACTTGGATTATGCAATCAGATTCTTAACTAGTGTTCCTGCCTCCTCATCTCATTACTCTAATCCTATCAACACTGCAGGACTGATCTTTCTAAACTACTATAAAGGAAGTAAATGTGAAGGATTCAGAATGGCAGAAAAGGAAGAGATTGATAAAAGAAAGACAGAACTGGAGGTGAGACCAGCCTCACAATGTGCTGACATTTAAATTTGACCTTGATAAAGAGACAGACATTTCCCCATGGGGGTAAAAAATGAAAAGAAAAGGCAGAGACTCTGATAAAGAAGAAAAGAAGGTAAAACCAGGAGAAGGTTGTAGACCTCCCTGACATAGGACTGTTCAGTTTATGCTTTCCTGCTACAAAGCTCTTAAACTTTTTTTAATCTCTTCTCAGAAAACATTTTTTGCAGAATAATGTTTATTTTCTACATAAATGCATACTGAATGCACTATAAAATGTGATAATTCAACAATATGATTCCAAACAAAGACACACTCAAAAATGAAAAGAGGTTTCTAGTGACAAATTGTCTAGCTTGTACAATGTCACATGGGGCATCTTTGAGTCACCTGCCATGTTTTGATGGACCCCAAGCAATTTACATTCCCCTACCTATGCCAATCAAGACAAGTAAAAATGTAGCATTTTCTGCAACTCCTCTATCTGTTTTGCATATGCAATATTTCCAAGTATTTTAAAATCCTCTCTAATATAGCCTTTATCTTTTCCTAAGCATGTTTTCTGTGTTGTAACAATATTTAAGGGCTGCTTGTTTGTTTGCCAGAATAACTGGCACACTAAAAGACTGGAAACATAAACAAAGAATAATGTAACTTTCTAAGAATGATCCCTTTGCTGCTTTTATCTACCAACCACAAGTCATTTATTCTTTTTTTAGTGAGGCCAGCACACATTCAGTAGAATACATGTTATGGAAATAATTTTCTAATTAATAATTTGAGTGTTTTAAATAATTACTTTTAGGACCAGAGATTCTTAGCATGTTAAAATGCTAAATGTAGCCACTTCTTCCAAAAATACACACCAGGCTCATGGCATCAGTGAGGTCACTTTCACTAGGGCATGGGTGTAATGAGGTAGGCAGAGTAATTGGGAATTGGGAAATCAGAACAAGAATCTTAATTCTGCTAAGAAGATCCCCAGAATAGGGACTTTCTTTTATTTACTGCTGTGTTCTAGCATCTAGACCAAAGCCTGACTTTCATTAGCACTAAATAAACACTGATGAATGAACTCAAGGATACCAAGCACAGCAGTTCTTCAGTTTTCTCATCTGATGTTAAAGGGTCATATCAAAGAATTCTGATGTTTCTGTTGCATCCTATATTCTATAGTTTAGCTAACAAAACAATGTTAAATGTTATTTTTGTTGCCTATCATTTTCCCTATATCATTCTTCCTTCCTTCCTTTCCTTTCTTTCCTTCTCTTCTCTTTGCTTATTTCTCTTTTGTCCTCTCCATCTTTGTCTTTTTTCTTTTTTTTTCCTTTCTTATTAACACCTTAAAGATAGTAGAACTGAATCTTTTCAAGTTTAAATAGCATGAGTGATCTTTGCTTAGAAGCAGATGATAAGTAGTGGTCCAGAAAAAAGGAAACAAGGAGCCCTTCTCTGCCTTTCAGAGAATGCACAGAACATAGGAAACACTTCTTTTCACATAGAAAAGGAAAAGCTGTCAGCCCTGAGACACAGGGAGGTGCTGAGATACAGGTACCCTTCTGCTTCTCGAAAGTTTGCTTTATGCCACTGAGACAGGAAGGGGGCAAGTCACAGCCATTCCAGGAATGATACAGCAATTAACATCAAAATGGTGGACGGTTCAACCTCCAGAAGGCCTTGAGGCTCAAGATTTGATTTCTAGTAGACCTTGAGCTTCATTATACACTCATGGTAATATATTAGCATGGTAAATAACATGCCCACAGGCACCATGGAAGTCCCAAGGCTAGCCACAAAAGGTCAAAGAGCGGGAAATGACCAACTTCCTAGGAATCCCAGCCCCTTCCCCAGGCTACTTAGACTGGTCCTTCCACTTTTTAGCATATGGAGGCACCAAGCCCATAAAAACTGGCAACATGGTGCTTCACAGCCACTGCCCCCTCCCTCTGCCTCTTCGGAGACGGCCCACACTCTGTCTCTGGGATGTGTACCTACTTTTAATCTGAGCACACAACCCCCACACCTCGTGGCCTTTCTCTTATCTTTCAATGTATCTCTCTGAATAAATCTACCTTTACTCAACTGTGGCTCGCTCTTGAATTCTTTCCCGCACGAAGCCAAGGACCCGCACTTGGCGGGGCACGTCCCAGGGGCTCAGCCGAGAGCTGGGACACGGCCCTCCTCACACCCTACACCCGTTTTCCCGCATCACCACTTTCACTTTCACGGAAGGCCTGCCTTGGTACCCGTTTTCCCCAGCCAAAAGAAACTTGAAGAGGATTTTTGCTTTTTGTAAAAAGGCAAAAGTTGAAAACAGTGTTCAGCATTTGTTTTGCAGGGAGCTGTTACAGAGGCAGCGTACACCCCAGCAGAGAGGGGCACTGCCAAGCTTCTTCCCTGGGACCCACACTCAGCATCTCAGCATCAAGCTGCCATAGCTTTGAACTGTGTCTGAGAGCATCTATGTTCTATCTGGATTTATTTTGTGCATCCCTTAGCAAGATGTGTCCTAAGGTAATTTGTTTGCTTTACGCCATTTCAGCTTAGGAAGGTTTCAAAGGAACACTTTATTTTAGACAGTGGGGGAAACCTGTATTACTTTCTTATATTTTTATGTTATCTATTTTTGTTCTAAAAATCTCTGGCAAGTTTTAGGTCTCTGCCATGAATGCAGACTCTTTCCTGACACATTTTCTGTCTTTGATTCATTCTATTACTACAAAACCATTTACTTCATAGAGAACCCTGCATTTGGGTTCCAGATTATCTTCCTATTTTAGTTTTTATCTAGAATGGAATTTATAGCACATTTCTGTACCTGTTTTCCCTTGCCCACTTCAAAGTCAAGCAGTTGATGGCATGTATACTTATAATAGGCATTCAATTTATAGCAATGTGGTGAAAAATAGTAACTGAAAGAAATTCATTGTTAACAACTGAGTTTTAAATTTTTCATTATTTTTAATTTGGGGAGGTATTTTGGGAGTATTCATTGTATCCCTGAAATCACACTGTGTAGTAAAGGTGTGCCTCTTTGTTTCCTAAAAATGAGTATTGTTTCTGCCCAAATCAGATACGTGGACCAGTTTTTATTTGCAACAGCATCTGATTTCTCTTCTATTCATCTGGTTATAATTACACCTACCAACTTATCTGTGCCTTTTAGTGCACTTAATACCATAGCACACCAACTTAGAAACAGCAAAAACAACAAAATGTTTGAACAGAAGGGCAGACAGGCAGTTGATGAGTAAAGGAAGACTTTAAAAACTCAAATGATGTCTCAGAATAATGGCAAAATAATTCCTTGTAAGTGACTACATGTGACTGACAAGCTCTACACCCATTAATTTCCTGCTCTTTTCTGTAATTTTGAAAAATTGTATGCTTTTTATCCTTACTTCCATTTTTTATTTCAGTAGAAAGTTTCTTCACTGTTTTCTTAGAAACAATTTATACATATAAATCACCACAAAAGATGATTCCTCTGCTCTTTTATGTCATTTAAAAATATATATTCATTTATTCAATGTCTTAATGGTCACTATTGCCCGACCCCTAACATTATCAATTTGCAGCTAAGTCATGTTATTTCCTACTAGCTGTTTTTTCTTTTTTTCACTCCTGTTTCTTTAAGTCTGTTCAGATCCCTATCATCATAATTTACTCAATTGTAATAAATTCCTAGATGTCTTCCTCTCTCTAGTATTCCATATTTTCACTCCATCTTGCAGTCCCCCTCTAAATTCACCTCTTCCCAAAGCCATTCATATTATATCACATTCAAAATTATTTTATTTTTATGCACTGAATAAAGTCCAAATTCTCAGATTGTGTGATAGTGATTAAAGCTATATTTCCAGTCTCTCTTATTCAGTATTCTCAGCAGAGGACCTTGAAACAAAAAGATCCAAGTGCAATGCTTAGGAAGTGATCAAATTAAAAAGAGTAGAGAATGAGACATGGATTCAAATGGAAGGCAGCCAATAAAGTACACATTATCCAGCAAGTTGCCACTGTGTGCACTGGGGCTTATTAATCTGTGTGGAGGTCTTTGGGGATGAGTGTAGGATATTTCTCTCTGTGCGTTTCCATATAAGGGGCAAGTGATGTGATCTTTATCCATCCAATGGATGTAATAAAAATAATGATAAATTTAGTGAGTCTTTACCTCCAGTAAATAGAAAGTAAAAATTACATAAAACCAGTATGGAGATTTCTCACAAAACTAAAAATAAAACTACCATATTCCACTCCTGGGTATATATTCAAAAACAAAAACAAAAGTGCTAATTCAAAAGATACATGTATCCCAATATTCATAGCAACATTATTTACAATTGCCATGGTATGGAAGCAACCTAAATGTCCATCAACAAATATTTGGATACCGAAGATGTGTTACACACACACACACACACACACACACACACACACAATGGAATACTACTCAGTTATAAGAAAGACTGAAATTTTGCCATTTGCAGCAGCATGGATGGACTTGGTGGACATTATGCTAAATGAAATAAGTCAGACAAAGACAAATACTATATGACATCACTTCTATGTGGAATCTAAAAAATAAAACAAACTGGTGAATAAAACAGAAAAGAATATCTATATTTCACAGATATAGAGGATGAACTAGTGGTTACTATTGGGGAGAGGGAAGTGGGGAGAGGCAATATAGGAGTAGGGGCTTTTAAAAAAAGACTTTTGGGATTATATGGACTCATGGTGTGAAACTTTTGAAAATTTTAAAACACTATAGAATTTAAAGAATCATTTAGTTACATTTAAGTTAAAAATAAAAACTAATAATAAAATTAAATTTGCTTTCTTGCAAAAAAAGATAAATTTAGTAGGTATTTAACTTTTTTTAGGCTCTGTGTTAGGTACAGCCATATGCATTAGTTAATTTAATATCACAGAAAGCCTGTGAAGCTGGTATTGTTATTTCTGTCCCCATTTCACAATGTTTACAGGTATTAGGTGATGTTCAAAGTTCAGGCACACATTCAAAATTTGAACTCAGATGTTTGTCAACAATCATGTCAATATTTCATCACTGTTCGCTGTGCACTGCTTTTGATAATGGGCTTTAGCTCTTCACTGGAATCATAGAAAGTACCAAAAGTTTTGTGAATTCATATAACATTCGGTGGCTATGCATGTGATCAAGCAGATGACTTACTGTCTCCTCAATTTCTGGAATTAGTTCATCAGTCTTGGTTTTGTCTATGTGTATTGCAAGCTTCCTTAGGACACTGGCAATTTTTCCATATTATTGACAAGGTACAACAATTTAATATATAATTGTTTTCTAAAATGTTGTTCTATGATATTAATGATAATTTCATATTTCATATGTTACTGAAAAGTTGCATCTAAACCTTTTATATCTGCCACTGTTAATGCAATTTTTTCTAATATTACTATGTCTACTATAACTTTTTAAAATTTCATATCTATTGGATTACATATTTTTTATAACAGTTTTCAACTCAGTGACCCTACACTGTATGTGCACATAAAAATACATGCATCTATAATGTTATGCATCTATTTTATTAAATATATGAAAATTAAATTAGAGTGCCCTCTTAAAAATGCTTATTTTTAAAAAAATTTTTGAAAGCTTTACTAAAGTATACTAATAAAAATATACTATAATAATTCTATGTCAAGGAAGTTCATATTTTATTTTTGGCAGCAATAATTCACTATGTATCTTTGTAGCAGTCATTTATTTTCTACACATATAAAGAAGCAATACAGCAAGAGCATGAAAAGACACAATTGAATGATTAATAGATATGTACAAAATTTTTTAAGAACTTGGCTTCCTTCCTCTGTTTAACAATGCTTATGTTACTTATAAGATAATGCAAATATTCCCACATTAATTCACCACACTATCCTTTAAAATATGAGAAATTGTTAAATGGGGTGAAAAATGCAAGACATTTTAAAATTAAGCTATTATGCTAAGTTTATGCAAATATGAATATTACTAGCTAAAATAATTTTTAAAATATTGCTTTTGAAATGTTCATTTCATTAGCATGCATATTCCTCTAAAAATCCTGCACTTAATATTGTTATTTGGAGATAACACAGTGATTTTTATATATACATGCAGTAAATGCTTCATTTAAGTTGCACTTTAGCACATGAGACAAAAGGGAAATGTTCTCAGATTTGGAGGCATTTTCAAGTAGAAATAAAATATCCATAATATAATTTTCTTTTGTATTTGTTCAGTTTGGATGGTCAGAAAATATTGTGATTTAAATCCTGAAAATAGCAAATAGTGTGGGCTCTCTGGTTTAAATCTATTTTCAAGAAGAAATATTTTAAAGAAAATTACTCACAGTTAATTGCAATGCAGTTGGTATAATATCATTTTACTCCCATCCCCAAATCCTGTTCAGACAGCACAATGATATCATCATAGTGCTGGAGAGAGAGCTAAAATGTTATCACTATCAGACCAGGGATTTTACCTAGTTTGTTCAATGTTGTCTGCTTAATGTCTAAAATACCACCTGGAATACACTAAGTGCCAAATAAATGTTAGTGAATTCTAATTTATTTGAAAAGATACACTCAAATGTATGCTTGATTAATACCACTGGATGCATCTTCTTTTAAAACTGATCCTGTTGCTAAACCATTTGAGACCACTTTTTCCCTCTGCATTCATGCATTTTGAAGCAAACATATTGAACATTTACTTCATGAAATGCACTATTACAAGGCCTGGAGGTATAACATATTGTTACATTGACAAATATCCGAGTTTAAAATCCATTGAAAGTGCATAGAAAACAAAAGCAAAAAACCAAAAAAATGGTGATAATACATCTAGGAAGAAAAATAAATCAGAGAAAGAGAGTTCCGGGGACAGGAGGTTCCATGTAAGGATCTTTGGAAGGCTAGACAAAGTTTCACGAAAAAGGTGAGCACTGAGTAAGTACCTACATGAAATAGATCTATCCACAGTAATATCTTAGCCAAGAGCATTCTAGACAAAGAGAAACAGAAAAATATCAAACTCTCAGGTAGGAACATGTCTAATGTGTTCAGGGATCAACCTGAAAACTCCAATGGCTGGACTAGAATGAAAGGGTTCCGGAAATAGAAGATGACAATTGACTAAGGGTTATACCCTTAACACCAGCTACTGACTTTGGAATTTTAAAAGAATAGGCAATTTAATATGCTTAAGTCTCCAAAAGAGAGAATACCTGTTTGCTTCGCAAGGTGCCGTTAGGTCCGGATGAATACCTGTATACATGAAGAAATTCCAGGCGGCAGAGTTGTAATGGCGATCAGGACTACAGACTTTGAAATCCCAGCCATGCCAGCTGGTAGTCGTGTGACCCTGAATAAGTGATTTAACCTCTCTGGGCTTTAGTTTTCTCAATCCCAAAATGGGGACGATGGCCATGCCTCATAGATTGTTGGAGCATGAAATGAAATATGCACATGCTCTCAACACTATGTCTGGTAAAGAAATGCTCTAAAAATATGTGAGGTTTAGTATTATTTTAGAATTTTAAAAGTGGCAATAATAGAGTAGTAGTTCTGGTAGCATATGATTACAGAATCAGAATGGGCGGTTTTAAGAGTCATAAAAACGATGAAGATGTAAGTCATTTATGCAAATATTCTCTTAGTATTCAGAAAAAACAATGTTAAGTGAATCCCATTAACTACACCTGGAGAAGCACATTGACGATATACAGGGGGTGTGGGCTTTTCAAAGAGACGACAGCGACTCCTAGGCAATGGCAAGGATTGAGGGAGAACAAGCCATGCTAAATGAACCACATAATGGAATTATTTATTACAGAGAAAGTTCTAAGAGATGCTGTAAGAATCACGTATCTTAATTTTATTGAAGTGTTAACAGATCTTTCATAGTATTATCTTTATGAGTGGACAATGTCAGCCTATGAGGAGAGTAAGAGTCACAGAGTTGTTTTAGGTTGGATTATCCCGGAAGCATTCTGAGACAGAGATTTCCTGCGGAGTGTTTAGGGAGAGCAATTGCTGCAGAGTGGAGCCAGCAGGGGCCAGTGGAGGAGAAGGCAGAATTCTGGTAGAGTCGCACCCGGGGCCTCAGCCTGTTTCCACAGGGAGCTTTCAAGCTAGGATGGCCATTCAGGATTGATCTGACTTGAGACGAGAGGGCCAGGCCTTTTTAATCCCACATCAGCCAGCCATGGGTGTGGGCTGCTCAGGAGGGAAGGTCCTAACCCTAGGCCAGGCAGCTCCTTTGGGCAAAGGCAATTCCCAGAGAGGGACTCAGCTCAGTCTGCAGCTGAAAGTCCTGGAAGCTGAGAGAGGAGGGGCTGGTGAGCGCTCAGGTCCTGAAGAGCTTATGGAAGAGACAGTCTCTCCACATCCTCCATTTGGCCTCCTGGATTCTGTCCGGGCCTTTTTCCAACATCTCATTTGGAAAACATTCTCATAATGCAGAATTCAGATAATTAATTAATTAATCAATCCTGGACTTACTGGATAATATTACAAGAAAGCAATTATCTTAGTAGTAAGCTGCTGAAACTAGTCATGTAACCATAAATATGAATGCAAGATATAACATATAGATTGAAAAACTAAATGACAAAAATAAGATAGCTTAATGGCAAAATACACAACAAACCAAAGCAAATCTCCTGTAGAAGTAAGTATAGGATACCAAAATTCCAGACTACAAATTTACAATGCATAATAGCAATATAGCATCCTTGTTAAAGAATGCTCCTCTGCTTATAGACCCTGCCCTCGTCAGAGAACATGGAAAAGCCTGTGTGGTTCAGAAGGAACTGGATCTGAAACTGGAAAAGTCACTCCAGCGCCTGCACATTTAACCCAGACCACACAGCCTTCTCAGTGTGAACAATCCAAATCTGTAAACTTTGCTGATACAACCTTGACCAAATTACCTAAGAACCGGTTTGAGATTTCCTTAAAATTTCTGTTTGTATTCTACCATACTTGTATTTCTTATTTTGATGAAACAATATATGCGCTTTAAGTATATTAAGATTATGTTACTTTTATTTTACATTATAATCCCTATTATGCTAGCAGAGTATAATATAAAGAATATGTGACTTTATGTTATTATTAAATTTGGAGGTGAGTACATATGTTTTCCTTTTGTAATTGTTCGACAGACCATACATGTACATTTTAACTTCTTTTTCATATGAATACTATGTTTAATAATAAAAGAAAATAAAAGAAATACGAACAAGTAAAACAAAGAACATGCAATTTCCCATAACCCCAGGTTGTAGAGATAATCATCACTGGCACTTTGGAATAAATCTTTGTATGTGTGTATCAAAAAATGTGCAGTATTTAGACTTTATAACCTGCTTTTCTTTTTTTTTCCACTTTGCATGTCATGAACCTGTTCTTATGCCAGTAAACATTTGCTAACAGCCTTATCTTAATGACTGAAGCATATTCTACTCTATGAATTTACCATAATATATTCAATAATGGATGTGCCATTTATTCATTCTGCTGGACATTCAACTTATTTCAATTTTTATGTCCACTAGAATGCTTTAAGAAGCAATCTTAAATTTAAAGATTTTTGTGCATCCCTACTATTTTCTTAGGATACACTTCTAGGTATGTTAATTGTTGAGTCAAAGTGGATCAATGTTTTCAGGGCTTCTTTTTAACATCTGTAATTGCTGGTGTTGTTGGTAAAGTCTGATCACTCCTGCATCTCTGTCAGCATTTTAACTCACTCTTACCTAATAGAAGTCCACTTGAACTAGGAGTAAAATAGCAATCCCTAATATGAAACAACTAACATTCATTGAATTCTGTAGTTGGTTGTGTGTAGCATCTCCAAGAACTTCCTCCAGGACTTCAGGATTTTCTCCCTGCTGGGAATGTTGCTAGTAACATCTCACGGCTATCAGCCTGTTCTGGAAATTGGTGGTGCTGAAGGCTGTCTTTGTTCAGTGTCGTATCTATGTCCCAGGAAGAGCTAACCCCTGAGGACTAGCTGATGTTGGAGTATAAAATACCAGTCCTTACTAGCGTGATACACTGAGAACCTTTCTGACTAAAAACCCTTCTCTCACTTCTCCCCTATGTGTTCATCCTCATAGTACTTACTACCCGTCCTGCACATAGTACTTACTACCCATCTTGCATGCTAACCCCTGTCTCAGAGCTGGCTTCCTTGTGAATCCACCTTGCATCATGGACCTACCATGGGCGGGTACAGTGCTGCGTTTCATATCCACTATCTCATTTAATCTATTCAATAATAGATAGACGGTATGATAGGTGAAATCGGCAGTATGATTACTATGTTCACTTTACAGGTAAAATAATCTCCAGCTGTTTAAACAGCTTGTCCTAGGACAAGCCATCCAGCTAGTGAAGCCAGGATTCAACACCAGATATCTGACCCCAAAGCCCATGTACTTCACGGTACTTCCTCTGGACTCACACTGAACAACACAAATTGATAGTCTTAGTACTTCAAGAACAGTGAATAATGTTTGTGCTCCATTGTCCTCCAGGCTAATTTAGAGTCTTTCCTTGCTTTCACATCTCCTCATTTTGATTTACATTTAACTCTTTAAATACCAATCACTCTCACTAAATAGTAAGTTCCATAAGGGCAGTTAGTAACATCACTCATAATACACAGTATGCTCTATGAGTAAACTGCATTTGAATAAAAGAGTGAATGTATTTGCCCATATTCATTTAGATTTATTTATGCTAAATCAGGTCTACAATCTGGTCTAGACAGATTTCTATCTGATTTGGCCACCAAAGAACAGGCTGTTAAATAATTCTTCCTTGATCTCAGCTCAGATAAAAAGTATAATTATCTTACAATTGGAAAAAAAATAATGGATAATAAATTTTATTGTGTTACTAAGTCTTGTGTAGATTAATATTCCACCTTTTCCCTAAACTTCCCACTCTCTAATGTCAATGTAGAGTTCTTTATAAAAATTGGTACATACTGTCTTATCATTTTCCACTTCATATACTTTGATCACATGCCTTTTCAGCTTTTGTCTTTTATCTCAAACATACAACAAATAGATTCCAGCTGTCTGGAAATTGCCAACACAAACTAATGGGAAATTCAAAATTGTAAAAATTATACCATTACTATAAAATATGTTATATTTTCTCTTAAGTTTTTCACTTTTTATTCAAATGATTGTAAATCTACCTTTGCAATAGAATATCATGCCCTATGTGTTGTTTCTGATTTACCACCAAATTTTATTTTGGCGATACTTAGAATATAATTGCTATATTTTCAACAGTACATTTTAAAAATATTATTTTATAGAAACATATAATGATAAGTTAGTCTCACTTTGGTAATATTACTAATTTACTCATAAGACTTTAAAACAACATTAACATTTTTCTGAATGAGTAACTGCTACTCAAAATTTGTAATGACTGCTCAATTGAGGGTGTTTATATATGAAAAAATTATTATTTGACTATCAAGTACAATTTGATTCTAAATAAGATTTCATTTATAAGAGAATTTGAATGTGAGTTTGAGGTAACAGGATTTGAAGCAGGAACAAACTAAGAAGAGACAAAGAATCCAACGCAAATCAGTAATCCAGCAATGGAGTAGGTCATTAGAATTGACCTTGATGGTGAACACTCTTCCAGTTGCATGACTGGAAACAGTGCTGCCATTTCCACAAGGATTTGGTTGCTCAACTTTTCTCTTGATGCCTGATCTCATGACAGAGATTCCACTTTTCCTTATATCCACGTCTATTTTTCTAATAAATGCCCTATTAGTTTTGGTAATTTTAGCACTCTATGTTCCCTGCAATCAAAACAGCCCTACAGAAGAATTCATGTCATAGCAAGTGTATTATTAACAGCTATCACTTTAGAATGTGATCTTTTATTGCAACAGTAGATTTTACATATAAATTATGCTGCAACAGTGGCAATGGTTGCATGCATATTTTCTCCCAAAGGATAAATCTATGTATATGTAAAGCTGGATTCTAATTGGAATCACACGAATTTAACAGCTATAGAGTTATCAGCAATCACGGTTGATGAAGAGCAGTGTATCAGCTTCTTGAGGCTGCTGTAACAAATTACTACAACCTGGGTGTCTTAAAGTAACATTAATGCATTCTTCCACAGTTTTGGAGGCCAGAAGTCTGGAATCAAGGTGTCTGCAGTGTCATGCTCCCTCCATAGTTTCTAAGAGGGCATCCTTGAATCTTCCAGCTTCTAGTGATGGCAGAAGTTTCTTGTTTTGTGGCCATCTCTTTGAAATCCTTGGCTCCATGGCCACATTGCCTCTCTTCTCTCCAAAATTAACTCTGTCCCTTTATTTATAAAGATGCCTATAATTATATTTAGGGTCCGGCTAGATAATACAGAATAAATTGTTCCTCTCAAGATCCTAAACTTAACTCATGTCTTTTGCCATAAGTGATGTGTAAAGTTCACTCTTTTAACAGATAAAATAATATTCACAGGTTCCAGGGATTAAGATGTTGGACGTCTCTCTTTAGTGGCCACTTTTCAGAAATAATAAAAATATCACTTCCATTTAAACTTTGAAGTTATTTTGATCAATGTGATTTGAAAACCTTGTCTCTTGGCAATGTTAACTAAATCACAAAGCTAATTCTGAAAGATGCATGAAGGTTTGTCCACTCACTGCTCAAATCCTTTATTCTCTCCATTTCATGCCACACTTGGACTAAATCCATTAAGCTAAATGACCATAAACTATCTTAGGTTTGAAATATTAATTTGTGATTTAAACTCTCTTTGATATGAAGGATTTCTTCCTAAAGTTAAAATGAACATTTAGAAATATATTTTAGTAATATTGAAGAAATTATTAAAAATACAAAGTGGCATGTCATGATTTGTTAATTACTTTTATATTAGCAAAAATTTAATGTACTGGTCTTAAGATTTTATTTAAAAGATGAGAATTTAAATGCTCACTTTTATTTAAAAATTTTTTTTGATAAAATAACATGATGTTGAACACGATATTGACGATAGCCAACATTTATGGAGTGAAAACAAAGATATTGTTACATATCTGGCTAAAGAATTAAATCCTCACAGCAATTAAGATAGTTACATCCTATGGTTTTCACCATTTTACACACAAAAAAAAATACAGAATAGCGCAATTAAATTATTTGCTAAAGGCTGTGAAGTAGTAAAGTGGTTTGGCGGGGATTTGAAGTCAAGTAGTCTGTTTCTAGTGTCTGTGCTTTTAGCTACTATGTTATGCTGTAAACTGATTTGTTTTCAGACATCTGTACTTGCAGTTCATTTCAATATTCCAGAACTGGTATAGGAAAGTCCATGTGAAAAGGAGTATTTATTCCTTCACAAAGGGATTCATCCTAGAGCATAAATAAGTTATATTAGATATTTTATATATTAATATATATCTGGAACTGATAGCTGGTGTGCGTGCATGTGTGTGTATGCATATAAGTGTGTAAGGACACCGCAGCTGTGTTAAACACTTATGTTTCTCCCTAGAAATCAATTTATGGCTATTTCACCATAGACCATAGCCAGAATAAATCCTAAATCTTTTAAGTAAACTGCTATACATGTATGTATCATTGTTGAGTTTTCAACTGGCCAAACCACATATTGACAAGAAGTTTAATTTTTTTACTTTATGATATATAAGAAATTCTGTTGTATAATTTTATTAATAGCTTATAATTCAATAAATCTAATAAATATGGACCTTTTATATAATGAATTATAAATGTAAGGAGAACATATTGATTCATTATTAGTTCTTGCCAAACCAAGCAGATGCTTTTATGTCAAGAATATCGATAATAGAAAAAAATCAACTTGTGTAGTAGGAAGCAAATATAAAATGATCAGAATAAATAAAAAATTAACATTATCATTGAGAATTTCTCCTTTTTTATATTCCCCACTCTTTACATTGGTTTTATATCTGTATCTTGATCACATTCTCCATTCAATTTTTACTTAAATAAAAATTTTATTAAGTTTAAAAATAAAAAAATAAAAATAGGAAAAAAGTAATTAGTATTAGAAATCTACAGAATGTTATTAGAAATCATTTGCTACATTTATTTAAGAAGACACATCTAATTTCACTTATTCTCAGTGTTAATTTGGTAAATTAATAAAATTATAAAAGTCCCTTTTCTATGTTAAAAAAATCAATCAAGGTATCAATTTATCAAAGAAAGGTTAAATAACAAACATTACATTGTGCAGAAAACTACTTGATCTCAAATCCATTTTTCAGATCTCAGCTGCTGCAAAAAATTATTTTTCAGTCTCTCGAGGAAAATATAGAAAAATTAATTGTGGTGGTTAGTTATTGCATTACAGTTTTGAGTACAATTTGAGGTCAATGAGTAACAATTTCTCAGAAAGATAAATTTCATATTCTTGTTAACAAAAGGATATGTAATATTCCTAAAGTTCTTATGAGAAATATTTGTCCAAAAGTCCTAGCTGTTTAATGTAAGAACAAGAAACAGAGGCAATCAGCCCTTTGAACCCACTGCAATTAATAAGGGAAGTATGCTTTACCTCAGGAAGGGCTGTAAAAGAAATAAACCACTGCCTCACGTGAAGTTACCCCTTTGACGGAAATGCAGATTAACCCTGTTTTTTATATCTTCCAAAGTGGCAAGGGGTCATTCGATGTTGTGAGCCATTTGTAAAAAAGAAATCTCACAATAAAAGGGGTGAAACAGTTATAGCATCATCTGAATATTCTAGTCCTTGGATGTTTTAAATAGGGAAAAGAAAAAAAAAAGTAAGCATCAGAATGACTTGATACCATCTCAAAGTTTCTATGGTAGTAGAATACTAAATTTGCTGTTTAAAAAATATACATCAATAAAACAAGCCTAACCCAATTAGCTAATACACAAAAAATGTAACATTATTAAAAAAATAAAATATTTACAAAAATATAATTACTTGGCAGTTACTGTATCCCAGGAACATGTGTTATCCTGTATTCCTACAACAAACTTCTGAGAAGAGCAGTATTCTTGCTCCGACTTTGTAGCTATAAATCCAGGCACTGTATGATTCATTACTTGCCCAGACTCACTTACTCATTAAATGGGGAAGGTTTTGGGTGGGTGTGCAGAACGTGAACAGACACATCCTATCAATGCACCTGTGCTTTTAACCACTGCATCCTCCAGCAAATGAAAAATAGCCTCACATGCAGATAACACAGAGTACATAGAGGCTGCTGTTGGCTCCCAAAAGTTAGAGGACAAAGACTTTATTGAAGGCAGCTTTATTACATGTTGCTTTTTTTTCTCATGCCTTTTTTTTTTTAAAGAATTATTTTGGTAACTTATAGAATTATTAATTTCAAACTTCTTATGTGGCTTTTTTTTTAACCAAAGGTGCATAATATGTGTCTCCAGTAAATAACACTATTTTTGGAGATTTGAGATGCCTACTGAATTCCATTTTCAGGTTTGTTTTGGGGAGGTAGGGTGATGACAGGTCCTTTGAGGCAGGAAGCAAAGGTTACATTAATCCTAGTTCTACAAACTGTGAAATTAGAAATACCTAATTTTTCAGAATATGTTCTTCAAAATTGTTGAACACTGAGACTAAACTGTTACTCTGTTTATTATTCTACCAAATGGAGGTCTTACTGATCATTCTTCACTTTTAACCAATACCATTTCAATTGACGTCCATATTTACAATCAAGATGAGCTGTAGGACACTGGCACTCATGCTCCCCATCATTAAGGACGGAGTTCTCAGTATGGTTAGATGGGAAACACAAGGTATTGTGATATAAGAAGTAAAAGTGAAAAAATTATGTATGACTTTATTGGTTAGACCAAAGACCTCATATATTTTCAAGCTTCATGACTAAATTTTAGCAGTTATTGGCATTGTCTTAAATAATATACTATTTATCTTAGGCTGATATCTCTGACTGTTAATCCTGGGAAGATGTGTGCAGGAGAATTATTGTAGAGTGCTTTGTGGAAAGAAACCTAAAGGAGAGCAAGGGAAGCAGAACTGAGCTGGGGAAGTGGGGGTTGGATTTGAACCTCACTGAAGTTACAAGGGAGATCTCAGCCAATTCCATCAGATTTGTTCTGAATTGATGCTTTGACAGTGCCTTTTTAGCCAGTATGGACCCAGTCACTGAACGTGAGCTAACCCCAGGGCCAGCAAATAGATGAACTGGAGTTGTCAACTACCAACACTCCTGGCAGCTGGAAAAACGAGAGCATGGGTCTTAAAAAGGAAATCTGGGCAGCACCCAGCAGCATCCACTACTACATTATGTTTTCTTTTAAATCCCCCAAAGATTTTTGTAAACATTTTTATGGACAGGGGCAGCCATATTTCTTTGTCTATAGAACTCAAGAATATGTTAATTTCTAATTACTTCAGGCATTTGAAGTGGGTGTTAGATGGCAGTTAGGAGGAGGTGGGTTGTGAGACGTGGACAGTGCTCAAGACCATGGCCAATTCAAGCAACGAGGAAACTAAACCTATCCTATCCACTAAATACTACACATTCAATGATCTTACAATGTTTGACTTATGATCCATATGTAATGTATGTCCTAGTAGTTTTTGTTTTTAATTAAAAATTAAAGTTATCTAATCCAGCACTCACATTTCTACATGGAGAAAACTGAGACATGGAGAAGCTGAGTCATTTGCCCAAGACCACACTATTGATTGTTGCTAGTGGCAGAAATGGTATCAGACTCTCTAGAACTTCCTAAGTGTGGTCATCACAAACATCCCCCCAGTTTTTCTTTGTCAGTTTTTTTCTGCTTGTGGCAAAATATATCTTCTTAAAAATACAGAGTGAGGCCAGAGAGATCATATAAGTTCCTCAGTCATTAATTTACGTACTTGAAAACTTTATGTCAATACATTTAAGAAACAAGTGAAGAAACCTGTCTTAGAGGATAAAGGCAGCCATTAATTACAAGGTTTCTTTTAATGTCAGTGTGAAAACATCCATTTAAATCTCACTCTCTCTCTTTCATATATGTATGTACATATATGTACACTGGTGTACATACATAGTATATATGTATACACATATAGTAATATACGTAGTGCACTATAATACAAAATATGGAAAATAACAAATGTTGGCAAGAATGTAGAGAAACTGGAACCCTCATACGTTGCTGGTGGAAATGTTAAATGGTGCCTCCCCTATGGAAAGCAGATTGGCAGGTCTTCAGAATATTAACTCTAGCATTATCATATGATCTGATAATTCCACTCCTAAGTATATACCCAAAATAATACAAAATATATACTCAGATACTTATACACCAATGTTCATTGCTCCTTTATTCACAATATTCAAAGGTGTAAAAAACTCAAGTGGCCATTGACAGATGACTAGGTAAACAAAATCTGGTATATACATACAATGGAATATTATTTAGCCATATAAAAGACTGTAATTCTGAAACATGTTGCAACATGGACTTTGAAAACATTATGCCTAAAGAAATGAGCCACACAAAATAGGACTAATATTATATGATTCCACTTACATAAAAGATCTAGAATAGGTAAATTCATAGAAATGGAAAGTAGATTAGAAGTTTTTAGAGAGAGAGGGTATGTGGGAGTTATTGATTAATGAGCACAGAGTTTTTGTTTGGGGTTATGAAGTTCTGGAAATAGATAGTGGAGATAGTTGCATAACATTTTAAATGTAAATAATGCCACTGAACTGTATGCTTAAAAGTAGTTAAAATGGGAAATACTGTTATGTGTATTTACCACAATAAAAAAGTAAGTAACTGTGACTTGCTTTTGAAAGTAGTATATAAGATCCTGAAATTTCTGAGACCACATGCTTGGTATTTAATGTAATAAAAACCTTCCATTATAATTAGATTTGACCCTTTAGTCATTTTGACCCTTTAGTAATTCAGTAAAATATCACATCCTCAGTATATTTTTCTCCTTTATGATGACTATTTTTCTTTATTTTTTTCTCTTTTGTGAATAGGGTCTTAAGAATGCCTTATTGTAAGTACATTATAATGTATCAGGTTTTAAATGTATATACATAAATTTTCTGTCCTAGAACTTCAAATTACAGGCATAAATTGCTGAATACACTTAATATGTGGAAATGTTTTATTTAGATATAAATGTTTTATTTAAATAGAAACCAAGAAGTAGAAAAGCCTAATTTATTTTACAAACTCTGGATATTAGATTTTTCCCCTTCTCCTCACACAGTCTCTGACCAGTCTCTAATCCTATTGTAGATCTTATTTATCCTCTAGCTTTCCCACAACTCTATTCAGCCATCGCCACACATCAGACTTGAAGCTTTCTTGGGCAGCCTTACTGCAGAAGACTTGTCCAGGTCTCCTGCTCCAGAGCTTTCTCCCCTGTGCTCCACTTACAAGTCCATAACTTCTAGTTACACACAGCAATTAGGCAATCCTTTCTTAAATAAAATTTTAGAGTGTCTCCAGTCTTCTGAAAACCTCTCAGGTTTTCCTGTTGCCTCTAGGATTAGATTTCAACTACATAAATTGAAATACAAATCCTTTAGACTCTCAACTAACACTCCAGTCTCATTTCTCTTCCAGCTTCCCTTTAAGTGAGACACTCAGCTGTTTTCAGTACTTGAATGATGTCAAGCTCATTCTCTTCAACAGTCATACTATTCGCTCTCATTAAATACCTTCTCCTAGGGCATTCTTCACATCTCAGGTTAAATAGCTCATCCTCTTAGGTAACTGTGATGCCTGATAGACAGCAGTGTGTGTTTCTGCTTTGTGTTCCCATTTATATTCCATTTTATTGCAATTACTAGTTTAATTGTTTTTCTGATCACTAGGTGGTAAAGTATGTTAGGCCAGATACATAGGCCTAAGTGTAGCCCATGTCTCTTGTTAACCTTTTATACCCATGGCATATAATTCAGTAATTGGGAAATACTGTGTTCAATGAATCTTCGTTTAATGAGAGATTGACAACAGGCAGGCTGGTTTCATACAAATTGGCTTGGTATATTTGACTGAATGATATAAAATTTTAAAATCCTTATAATCCAAAGTTTGTGTCCCCCCTCCCCCCAAAATTCATGCCTTGAATTTCTACTGCCAAGGTGATGGTATCAGGAGGTTGGGTCTTTGGTAGATACATAGGGCATGAGGGTAAAGCCCTTACGAATGAAATTAATGTCATTATAAAAGAGACCCTGCAGAGCTCTCTAGCTCCTTCCGCATGTGAAGACCCAAGGAGAGGGAGAAGTCTACAACCTGGAAGAGGGCCCTCACTTGACCCTGATCTTGAACTTCCAGCCTCCAGAATTGTGAGAAATAGACATTCCTACTGTTTATAAGCCACCCAGGCTGTGATACTTCACTATAGCAGTCCAAACAAAGACAATTTTTAACAGTTTTTGGTTCACAATGAATCTATTTCCATGGTCTGGTACCTGCCTTCTCTTACCTCACTACAACTTCACTACATATCTGTATCCAGGCATACTACAATTATTTCAGGTCTTTCATGGGGCCACATTCACTCTTGACCCCAGGCTTTCCCACAGGCAACTTTTTATACATAGCATGTTCTTCAGTTTCTTTGCTCCTCCAATCTTTTAGCTCTAAAGCATCATTATTTGTCAAGTTCTTAATACTGAACACACTTATAACCACTAGGACACCATATGTCTTCCCATTTATATTGCAGTGCTTACCTATTTTGCTTACCAATATATTTAGTGCCTTCTAACATAGTGGATGGTAGAGAGTAAGACCCCAATGATTATGTATTGATTGGAAGAGAATGAAAAGAATCCTTGAGATAACTATATCCAAAATGTAGAGAGTGATGGACAGCATAGGATGTATATTTTACATGATGGAAAATAAAGACTGTACCACCATGTGGTATCAGTCTCCAATCCCTTCTCACTAAAGACATAGTAATACTGTTTGATAAGTGCAGTTAAGGGCTGATTTCTATAATTGTTAGTTCCAGAGATTCTTTCTAACATTTCTATTTTCCTTTGTGCTATATTGACTGGTATGGTAGGGAACAATTTCTTCCTAATTTGTAGCTCTTGTTATCAATTATATATAATTCTATTTCTTTCCCTTGAGCCCTCAGAATAGTTGTATAATACTCAATTTCTTTTTAAACGGTATAGAATATATTTATATATGTTCAGGGGGTAATTAATTTCCTTCTCAGGATGCTCTAAAATTTTAATGTTGTTTTTGGTGGTATTATTATGGATTTTTTTTTTTTTTGTGGTAGGGGAAGACCCTGTTCTTCACACTGCCTGACTTACAAAATAATGGATTTGCCGTTTTTCCAGATTCATTATAATTCGTATTTACTGCCACTAATTTATTAAGTATTCATTTAATTCATAATGTATTGAATTGACTAACTTTTAAAACCGTTCATTTACTAATTATAAATTTACTAACAGTTTCAAACCAACATAGCAATAACTATTATTTGTTTAGCCTTTTATGTGGAAGCAACATGCTAACTGCTTTACAGCATTATCTTGTTTGTCATCAAATCCAAGTGTCAGATACTATTAATTGTGATATATTACTGATGAGGAACTCCCAATGACGTGATGCAGTGGAAACAAGACTAAAATCTGGATATGCTCATCCTTTTAATCATTGTACTATGTTGTCTCAAAATAAAAGGAAAAATTAATGAAAAAATGTTAATTGTTAAAATAAGATAGATTTGCAAATGTAGTCCTTTCTAAAGTATACAGAACACGTGCTGTGGGCAAGAAAAATCAGGGTCATGCAGATAGAATAAGAGGGCCCCAATGACTAGAAACTCTAGATATGCACTGAAAGGAATTTATTCTCAAAAAATCTTCCTGTTCCTTATATACTGTCAACCTTATGGTGGTTTTTGAATATACATTTTAATAATTGCAAGTAACATATAATTCACTAGGCTTTGAAGCATACAAAGCATATAGTTGGTTTACATTTGCTAAGTATTTTTTTTTTACAGATTGATTTACAAAAAGAGAACTAAATATATTAAGTTCTAAATAAAGTATGACCCTATTTGGATATTCCTTAACTTTTCAATATAATGAATTTCAAAGATCCTTTACTCCTCTTGAATTAACTTACTACATTAAAATCTACTGTTTGTGCTGAAATATTTAGCTTTTCAAATCTCCATCTGTATCTAAGATTCTTAACAATGATGCTTTTGGTAAGAGTAATTATGCATAGTCAAGACAGGAGACCCAAAATCATAAACCAAAGCACACATCCATGCGATATGGATTTATTTTTTAATGTTCTAGACAGGTTGAGGGCAAGTAACACCAAATGGGCTTTGGCTTGGAACACAGATTCTGAATTGAGATGAGTGAAATGATGGCTGGGTTTTAAAACAGAACTTATTAGCTAATGCATACTAATCCACCTAGAATGCTGCCCCATTTCTGATAATGGCTCTGGAAAAATTGCTAGAAGTGTCTTTAATGTTTATGAAAAACATTTCCTTGTTACTGTCATAAAAATCAATATCTTCATTGATAATATTTCTAATGATGTCAAACAATAAATACAAAGATATTGAAAGATTAAAATGATAAACGTTAAGACTTTAGAACTTCCTTTAAAATAACATTTGGTCTCAACTATCAACTTTTGTACTTCAGTAGCTTAAAATATATACTCAAACAGGAAAACCTACACTGGATTTAGCATAGAACATAAAGGATATAGGAAAACTCAACTGGGATATTTGACACAGCATTATGGAAATGCTAGAATTCTTTACTTCATTGTCTCCTTAGATTTTTATTATTTTCCTTTTGTATTCATTTGCTTTTGATGTACTTGGTATTTTTTTTTACTGTTCTGACTAGCTTAAGTGACCTTGTCAACAGTTCAGTTGTTGAATAAGGCAAAGTGTTAGTTATAGTGTGAAAATCTGGTGTGCTGTCAGAGAAGGGCAAGCCATTAACTTTCAGATTTCAACTTCCCGTGTTCCATTGCTCAATGATGGCTGAAAAGCCTCTCATGTGAATTACTACTAAGGGTAACATGGCATATGCACTTACGAAGCTTTGTAATTATGCATGATACAAACCTTCATCATGCAAAATCACGCTTTCTGTTTGCAGTGGTGTTTTTTTTCTTTTAAAAAATATCAAACGCCCTGTTAATTATAAAGTATATGTTATTTTCAGAGATATAATGCAGGACAGGAATGCATCCTATAAGAAATGACCTAAAAATCCCAAGTCAAAGAAGGCTATTTTCAAATTTTTGAAGTCGGGAACAATCAGAGTAAATTGTGTTACTGATACAATCCATCTATGTCAAAACCTTTGTATAAACAAAATACTGGCGTGTATGGAGGTTCACAACCTTGCTTCAGAGTAGAGTGGCTGAAAACAGCACTGCAGTAGTCATGCAAAATATTACGTAAAGACAGAGTGATTATGTGTTATTGTTCTGTCTGTCGAACCAAAGCATTCTCATTAGATTCCGTGGTTATAGGGAAAGTATTCTAAGCACTCTTAGAAACTTTGCAACATCTGTGGAATGTGTAATTTCTGTCATTTTAGTACACTTAGGTATCAAATGTTATGTAGTTTTCAGGATTATTTTGAGATCCTATTTACATAATATGAGAAGGTATGGAAAAAAGATTGTTTCCAAAGAGTTTTGAGTAGAGAAACATAACAATATATAAGTTTTGAATTTAGTATTAGTGGCCTAATGCTGTGTTTCTCAACCTTGGGACTGTTGACATTTTGTGCAGCAAAATTCTTTTTTGTGGGGGCTGTTCTGTGCATTGTAATATTTAGTAACATCCCAGAAATTCATTTACTAGGACCAGTAGTACTGTTCCCTTACAGTTGTGGCAATGATAAATGTCTCTAGACACTGCCAAATGTCCCACTGGGATCAAAACGATGTCAGATGAGAACCACTGGACTAAAGCAATGTGGGATAATTTTGTCTGTAAAGCTGAAAAAGATGTAAAGGAATCTCGATTCTCGTTAACATATGTTCAAATACGATCTCTTTGTCTCTCTCTCTCTTCTGTCTCTCTTTTTGTTGCTTCACCTGGAAGAGAATAACACTGAACTAGAGAATAGTACTGAACATCAACCTGTGTTCTTCATATGTTTAAGTTTCCCACAAATATGATTCAAATTTTTAATATTCTTTAAGTAATACTAAAAGTGTAAAAGCAAAAAGTTTAGAAGAGTTTCTGCTCAACTCTGATATGTGCCAAATACTGACATTTTGTAAACACTCACTTATGCCATCATTTTTGTGCTGACTACAGAAATTAGGCTTCTTCTCCTGATATCTCTGTGCATGTGATACAACTTCTTATAAACATGTAACTGAAAAGAAAGGGTAACATTCTATATTTGGCTTTTTTATAAAGACAGGTGCATGTAGGCCCAATTATATAAACTTGCACTGATCAGCTCAGTACGAAGCACATGAGAGCCGGCTAAACTCAATGGCAGTTAATTCTCAGGGATCTATGCTCTTTGCCACCTAATTGTTAGCTGAAATTAAGAATTTTCTTTACTCTTTTTCTATTGATAATATTAAAATATAATTGGTGTGCTTATTTGTCAGCTTTGAGAATTTTCTGTTATGATTGACCAGGCATGAGAGAAGTTATTGAATCTTGAAATCGAATATAAAAATCTCCTACTTCCATTTCAAACTTCTCTATTTGTTTAAGTCTACAGTGCCTCGAGGGTGCCAAAGGTCCTATGAGAATGATTTCCATTTGCTTTCATTTATCTATGTGGATTCCTATTTTTCAATATTGTGTAACTGGAAAAATAAGAAATAAACTGGATGCTGAAACTGATAGAAAGCTACAATTGTCTGCCATAACAACCACGGTTAACATGTATTCACCAAAACGAGCTCACTGTTTTCATGGATTGATTTCATATGCATATAGTTTAAACTTGAACTTATAAAGTAAACTGATTCTAATGAAGCACCCACTTATCTGTTTTTTGATATTAGAGGACTACTTAAGTTTAATGTGAAAAGTAGTTCCACTTTTAAAAATATTTGAAATTCACATCTTTAGACTGCAAAAGTTCTAAGTTTCTATTATTTCTGTGCCAGGAGTTTATAAACTCTGAAAGGCATTTGAAGAACAAAAATGGTTTTCTAAGATGTTGGTTCTTATATAACTATTTTATTAAAATAACTACCAAGCCATTCATCTGAAATTTTGTGTTGTTGTTTTAAAAAAAAATGGTAAGGAGTACAGATATCGCATTTTTATTCAATCCAGGGTAATGGGTTTTGGGGCATGACTGATACCAGATGGACCAGTGACTTAGGTTATCGTCTCCTTTGCCACAACCTGTAAATACTGACTGTGTGTTCAGAACTTAACTCCCAATTGTAAATAGTTGCCAAAATAAACCATTGTCACATGTTATATTTATATAAAGCTCTAGCCTAAAGCCAAGGATGGTGAGAATTATTTTTCTGCAGGTGTCTTAGCAAGTACAGATGGTGAAATCTACAACTTGCTCCTTACCACTTTCTTTCAAGGGAAACACACCCTAGTGGAGTTTTCACTTTAAGATGTCCTTTAGGAATTGAATAAGTTGAAACCGCCTGAGGGAATGGATTATTGAATGTTTTCTTCACAAGATATTAAAAACAAAAAGAGAGAGTCCTTTCAAGACACTGCAGTAAACAGTTTTGGTCTCTTAATGGAACACCTATTTGCAGCTGTTATCCCCTGCTTTCCTGCAAAAGACACAGGAAAATAAAGAATAGAAGCAGTACAAAAATAGACATATGTGTATGACAAGAGGAAATCACTGTGAGCTGCCTGGAAAATAATGTAGGTCCCATTGTGTGCAATGGTTTAGTGTCTAGGCTTTAGAATTAGACAGATCTGATTTTGAATTCTAGATTTGTTTCTGCTAACCAAGAATAGTGTTATCTGCTTTCTCTGCTGAGTTGTTAATATATGATTGCTAAATTTTTTGAATTTTCTCATTTACCCATACATTCACCAATACCATCGGTGTTATTACTGCCATTTTACAGATGGTGAATCTGAACGAGCCTCAGAGAGGCTGCCTAACATCACAAAACTAGTTAATGGAAAATCTCGGTTAAAGATTAGCTTTGTTACTTTCCCTTTCCCAAGACTTAAGCAAAGAAAGATCAAAATAATTGGAAGAACAAAGCACAAAAAGTTTTATGGTGCAAGCCCCCATTCTGGGGGCATATCCAGCTGTCTGGTACCCTCCCTCCCCACTTCACCTCAACATTTTAAGGCTTGATCTTTTACCTGTTTAATGTACCTCTACTCAAATAATCCCTTTCTAGCATTGCTTTCACTAATTAATTTATTTTAAAAGGCACCACCATCATTAAAGCTTTCCAAATGCTCCATTTCCAAAACCTTAATCAGTTTTAGTGTTTTTTTCCCACAGGAATTTTCACTCCACAGGGAAAAAAACATTTTGTGCCATTTTACTAACACCTAGAACAGTTCCTTCCCTGTTGTTGGTGTGCAATCAATATTTGCAGAATCAATTCTGAGTTCTAAGAATAGTGTGTTCTCGCTATCTCAGAGATCATGCTCATATAAACCATTCAGAATCAACACAGCTAATCGGAGTGCTTTCATTCTACTTAAAAAGAGAATGGGAAGAGTCACGTGGAAGCTGTTTAGTGGGTACAGTATCCCTGGAAAGAAAGAGGTAAGCTGGGGACTGCTTTACTCCCTTAAAGCCAACAGAGTAAAACCTTTAAGAGAATCACTTGTAAAGATTAGTTGTACTTGTAAGAATTAAAGACCAAAGACTGGTATTTGGCTCCTATGTTGTTTATCTATTTAGCCAACAGCCCTTCTGATGTGTCCCTGTAAAATCTATGGAACCCGAGACAAGTGGGGAGACATGCTGGGGCTGACAGGGTGGCAGAGCTGAGCCGCCATGAGGAAGATGATTGGCCACCAACACTGGCTGGGAAATTGTGGGCAGGCGAGGGAATTCAGTGTAGTAGTGCTGAGTTCCAAAATGCAGGGAAACTTACAATGGGAGGGGGCCTACAGAGCCTCTCTGAACCACCCATGCACGTACCATCAAAGAGCTGGCATTTGGGCATTTCTGCCAGGAAGGAAACTGAGTACCAGGGATGATCAAACAGGGGAGAGCTGTCACTTGAACTTGTTTAGTAAAGAAACGTTTGCATTTTACATCATTCCTTCACCACGTCACAATCAATGGAGGAGCCAGAGATTAGAAGAGGGAGTAAAGTCTGTTTTACAGCCCAAGGATCCCTTCTTTCCTCCATTCCAAACAGCAAGGACTTCCACTTTCGGCGTTAGTTGGGGGAGAGAAGGAAATAAAACTTTAGAGATTGAGACTGAAATTAAAAACAAAACACATTTAAATAAGAGGGGTGGGTCTTAATCATCATACTGAGATTTGCGAATTCAATTCAGATGTCATTATAAAGCCACCAATTGTTGCTTTACTAAGGATAGTTGTGATAATGATGGCTATTAGAAGAAATAGACCCTCAATATTTAAAAACTACTGAGTTTAATATTATAGCTACAATGAGATCAACATATTAGTTAGACACCATCTCTCTCAGTAATAAAACAGCTCCTTGCATCTTTGGCAGATATTTTGTTTTGCTTTGTTTTGTTTGTCTTTCAAAGGAGATCTAAAATCACAGCCTGAAACATTGGTTAGAGCTCCAGTCTATTTTATCTCCTTAAAAAGAGAGTAGCATGATCAACACTAGAAATAACTAAGAATTTGTTTTCAATAAACCAGGCTATCACTGTAAAAAAAAAAAAAAAAAAAAAAAAAGAGAGAGAGAGAGAGTAGCCATTTTAATGTTGATGGATAAAAGAAGTTATTTCTTTGTTAGTATGCCTTAGAGGATATAACAAATCAAAAAAAAATCGAATAAAAAATTCAAATACAAGTTGATTCTTCCATGAGCCATGTTGCATTTTAAGATCTGTTATAACTATATTGATGATTTGTATAGACGTAGAAAGACAATTTTATGGGGTATCTCAGTAAATTTTTCTTGAATGAAAGACAGTTCTCCATACCTTTGCATTCTTAATAAAGCAAGAACTGCTTTAATTGAAGAAAAACAAAAACAAAAAAAGCATTGATTTTAGGCTTTATGTTGTCCTATGATTAACATTACTCCCTGTGGTCTCTTTGTCTGCCACTGAGGTCGCTTAAGCCATCAGAATTAGCCCAGAACACCTGGACAGCATGAGGAATGGCCATCCCATCACATTTAAAATGTTTTTTAAAATACAGCAATCATTTAAATGGACACTTTACTCAAAGAATAATTTTAATGCATTAAAAAATAAAATGGGTAGGGAGGAGGAAGTACTGAGTAGTGGTAAGTGGAATGAACTTTTTCTCTTGCATTTATGTGTAACTATCTGACATTTCAGTTTTGAAGTTTCAAAGTGCATGCCTTCTTTCTAACCAAATACTGTTTCTGTTCGAAACAGTAGTGATAATTTCAAAGTTATAAAGTTACTCTTTCATGATGGACATCTTATAATCAATGTGTAGTTAATAATAGTATTTTATACTTGGCAATATTTATCATAAATCATCAAAGTGGTTTAAAGACTTTTATGTATAACATTGAGGGGCAATGGTTGGCATTATAATTCTTTTTTCTTTAACCTTTGGGGAAAAAATTGAAGTTGAAAGATGTTAAATCTTTTTTAGCTTCACAGAAGAAAGGTGGCACGTAAATACAAATTATCAGTGAGTGATTTATTTTTAATTCACAAAATGAATCAGTAGGGAACAGCTGTTAATAGAAATAAAATATCTGACTCAACTCTCCTTACTTTTACGAAATGAGTTGCTCATAGTTATTTCTTTGGTGGCAGGGGTGGTGACAGTGGGAGGGTTGTTCCAATTTGGCAAAGTCAACACTCATAAAAGAAAACATCAACTTCTTTCTCTTCATTTCAATGAGACATCAGTTTCTCAAAGAAACTCAGAGTATTTAGAAAATTTAAATTAGGTTAAATGTTACAGATTTAGTTTCTTTATTCATAATACTAATTTTATAATAGTAAATTTGCATGTTTTAATAAACACATTGCTAAGTTCTAAATTTAATTAGTATTGAGTATAATTAGAATGGGCCTTTTAAAATATATTTATAGGCCATTTTATCCCAACTATCTCCCATCTTGCTAGAAATCATACATTTTGAACCCTTCATTAAGCTTTTGAAGTTTTATTTATTTTTGTAGATTTTCACATTTCAGTAGAATTATACCAAGAATATATTTGATAATAAAAGCTAGAGTTAATTCTCAAATTAGGTGAATTATTGTCATTTAAAGTTGACAAAGGGAAAGAGACTTGTGGGGACATCAGTGAAACTTGAAATGGTGGAAGGGTTCTGAAAGAGAAAAAAGTACATTTCTATGACAAATTTGCCTAAACTCAATTGTAGACTCTAAAGGACATCAGATGATCTTTCTTATTCCCTACTCTATTTGTAGCAATTAGTAAAATATCTGTCACCAAATAAATACTTGTTGTGTAAACTACAAATGAATTCATACATACACTTTGCAATCAGGTCAGTCTCAGTATATGATTTCTTCCTCTAAGTTGTTTATTAAGTCCACAGTGGAATTAAATTTAGTTTAGCATCTAGCTTAATAACTATGTTGAAGTAATCTAATAATGCTAGAACTCAGTTTCTTTATGTCTAACTCTTAATATTCAGAATCTTTGATTCACAAAGAAGATATTAGCACTCCTGTTTGTTTGTAAAGCACATAGAGTTCAAAAATACATGAAACTTATAGGCATTGTAATGTATTCATAGCAGGTTTACTCTTTGGTTAATCTATTTAGAACTCTAGAATACAGGAGAATAGACAATGCTATTTCCATTTTTAAAAAATTAGATACAGTGAAATTGAAAAACATGTTGATTCAGAAAACTTTTCATTTCTTATTTTTACTTTACATTTTGAGATTGAAATTTGTAGTAATACATTTCACAAATTTCCATTTAGTGACAAGGAATTTAAAATTAGTGCAAGGAGCAGATAAAATTACCAAATCTAGAAAACATTATAGGGAATGGATACCCCAAACAGAAAACAGTTCAAGGAATAGAGGCAATTAACATTTACTGCATGAGTATAGTATTTAAGAAGTCTTCACTAACAGGAATAATTAGGTATGTGATGGATCCAACATACTTCCATGAATCAAAATAAGCATCAGAGATTCTACTGTTACAAATAGAATAAATTCCAAAAATAATATTCAATCTTATTTATCCAGAGTTTCTGAAAATTAGTTATTCCATACAATGAATATTCAGTATAACTGAAGAAATTCATTTAAAGGACTAAGGAAACTGTTTTGTAGTAGGTAGAATAATGTTCCCACCCAACCTCATTGGCTCCAAAGTAGAGATCCTAATCCATGGACCTGTGAATCTGTTACCGTACATAACAGAAGGGACTTTCAAGATGCTACTAAACTTAAGGACATTGAGAAGAGAAAAATTATAATGGATTATCTGGGAGGGACCAACCTACTCACATGAGTCCTTAAGAGAGAACTCATTTCTGGATGTAGTCAAAGGAAAAGATGTGACTATACAAAAAAGGTTAGGGGCTTACAGTGTTGCTGGTTTGAAGATGCACGATGAGCTCCATGAGTCAAGGAATGCAGGCTGGCTCTAGAAAAAGGAAAAGACGAGAAAACAAACTGTCCCCTAGGGCCTACACAAAGGAACACAGAACATATTGATCTTAGCCTGAAAAGATCTGTATCAGATCTCTGACCTACCAAATGGAAAAGTAATAAATTTGTGTTTTTCTAAGCCACTAAGTTTGTGGTACTTTGTTACAGCTGCAACAGAAATCTAACACAAATTCCAAAATGGACTGCATAAGTTCTTGCTAGTTATTGATCATTGTTTAATCATTTTGTCAAAGATTCAAGGTCAAATCCATGCTTAGTAATTAAAGCACTAAATAAAAATGTAAGAACAGTTTTTTTTTCCTTATAGTTGGTGATACTAGATGGTATCCCTCAAGAAATTAAAAAAAAGGGGAAAACTTTGATAGTATTTCCTGCTATTTGTTAAACTGAGTACTTGTCAAATGCTACATCATTAAGTGCCATAATGGTATTATGGTTTTCCATTAAACAAATGAGAAAAATAAGTCTTGAAACATTAAGGCCAATTCCCAATCTCCAGAAGATTATTTGTGATACAATTTATATTCTAAGGCAGGTTTCAAACTTACCACCTCATGGCTCTGTAATAATTGCCATTCTGAATGTATTTCTTGAATTCCTTCCTCCCCACTCAATTTGCTGCTTCTAATCATCTATGGAACAGGGGAATCAGAAGAACTAATTTTCTTAGAGTTGGATATGAAAATAGAAGAGTGATAATGAGGACATGAAGGTCAATCTGAGAATGAAATTCATGAGCTTCAGTGGATGAACTTTTTATATCCATATGCATGATATGAGGACTATGCCAGGTTTTAGACTTACGTGCACTATTGCACTATTATTAGTGTACCTGTAATGGCAGAGACAAGTCTGCTGAATAGGCTAAAGGTATGGTGTTATGGGCTTCATGATTTGTCCCCTCTAGATGCATATGTTGAAATCCGAACTTTCAATATGATGGTATTAGGAGGTGGGGCCTTTGGGAGGTATTTAGAATGAAGCCTTCATGAATGGGATTAGTGCCCTTATAAGAAGAAACATAAGACCTTGCTCTCTTTCTCTCTGATCTCTGCTATGTGAAGACACAACAAGAAGAGTCATCTGCAAATCAGGAAGAGTGCCCTCATCAGACAACATATGTCAGCTCCTTAATCTTGGACTTCCCAGCCATCAGAATTGTAAGAAATGAGTATTTGTTGTTTCAGCCACCCAGTCTTTGGTATTTTTGTTACAGAAGCCCAAACTGACTAAGATAGTCATCAAGCTCAAGATAGAGTGTGTATTAATAAAGCCATGCACATTGCCTGGTTGTAGTCAAAGCTTGTTTAGTTTCTTAAGGTTGTCATAACAAGGTACCATAAGCTGGGAAACTTAAAACAACAGAAATTTATTGTATCACATTTCTGCAGGCTAGAAGTCCAATAATAAGGTACTGGCTAACCACACTTCTGAAACCTGTAGGGAAGAATCCTTCCTTGCCTCTTCCACCTACTTGTAGCCCCAGTTTTTCTACTTCTTGTGGCAGTGTAACTCCAATCTCTGCCTCCATCTTCACATGGCCATCTTCCCTGTGTGTGCGTGTTTCCACACAGCATTCTCCTCTCTGTGTATATTTGTGCCCAGTTATGCCTCTTCTTATAAGGACACTTGCTATAGTGGATTAGGGCCCACCCTGATGGTCATATCTTAACTTGATTACATCTGCAAAAAGCTTAGTTTTGAATAAGGTCACATGCACAAGTATGAAAGTTAGGACTTCAACATACCTTATCGGGGGACACAATTCAATCCCTAGAAAGAGTGATGGACAAGTTCCAGGGAAAACTGAGAAGAAATATTCTTAACGTAGAACAGATTCCAAATGACCAATTCCTGAGCAAGAGTTTTGGAAAAAAAATTCCAAAAGAAACCCTTTGGATGGTGTTTGGATATGGTGCTCGCCATGGCTCCTAGATTCCTGATATGGTAGATGTCTGAATGAAAACTTTGGCAGCTCATTTGTATTTTGTATTTTGATGCTGTCCTAGTTTTTGATAGTTGGTTTCATGATCTCTAGATAAGTGAGAATGACATGTATTTCACTGTAACAATAAGAGAAGGATGAGTACACATTGAACTTAGCTCTAAAAAAGAACTTCACAGTTTTCTTAAGGGCTGAGGTTGTAATTAGAAAAAGAAGGATGGTCACAGGTGAAAAACAGGAAGAGTGTATGTATCTTAAGCAAAAAATAAACTCTAAGCAGAGTGAAAGGACCAGAGGCACACATAAAAAATGAAGTTTAGGCAAAAACTATAAGTAAAATCCTACTTTTTAACTTCAACAATGAAGTCATGGATTTTTCACAGAGCACAAATTGTATCTAAGATAATCAGGTATTTAACTACACGATTATGAAAACATCACTCTGAATTCTTAGGCCATTATCTCAGCATGAAATATAATCCCAGAAAGCTATCAAGAATTTATGTACATTTGTCATCTTCAAATCAATAATGATTTCCTAGTGAGTTTTATTTTTTATCAATAAAAGGTATGTGAAAAATCATGGGAGTAAACAAATTCAGAAAAAGAGAAATAAGTGAGTAAGATTTTATGTGTAAACCTTGATCAATATTTAGAATACAAAGGAAGTGATACACAAAAGAATTATTTTGTGATTTTATTTGTAATTCTTAAACAAACAAGTCTAACAAGCGTATTTTTTCTGTAGAGAAACCTCTCAGAAAATAATCAAAATGTTGGCCTCTGGAAAATCCTAAATATTTTTTTCACCTATGAAATTTGCTTCTACAATTAAACATGAGAATTTAGGAGTTACTTATTTCTACATGCTACTAACTATGCACTTGCAAATTCATTGTTCCCAAATTGCACTACCCTTATCAGAAATTTGGAAATTTACAAATTTCCTTTCATATATATTTTCATAAGATTCAGTAAATCTTGTATTTTCTGTTTAGCATAGTAGTTAAAAGCTTAGTAACCGAAGTCAGAATGCAGAGTTTCCATTTGACTTCAGAACCTGTTTTCTCCTGCTATGGAAGAGGATAATAACGTTGCTGAACTCACAGGACCCTGGTAAGGACTCAATGAGGTAATACGTATGAGGCATGTGTACCAGTGCTTATCATATAATCAGCAGAAAATAAATGTCACATATTAAAATTATTGTTAAATACATTTTCAGAATCAATCAAAACTTCAGTTTTAGAATTTATGTTTGAGAAAAACAAGTTGAAAAACAGAAAATCAATAAGAGACCAACAGAAGGAAGGCAAAAATAGATGGAAGCGAATGAGTAAGATTTTTGCAATGGACCATCGTTACTTCCATTATGAGCAACAGCTCTTGCTTCCTCTGGAATACCCTCATGTGATACACGTACTTGAATAGACACAGCCCTACAAATATAACACTTTTTAAAATAACTCTTGTTGGCTTATTTTACTCCATAAATGTAGTACATAGTAATATTTCTTAAAACTCGTCTTTTTCTCTGTCATCTATTTCCTGCACCTGCAACAGCTATACATACACCTCTTTCTTCAAAAACGATCTCACAACACCCTTACTCATACAGTTGAATAGCTCCAGTCCTGCTTTTATCACGGTAAGAAATTAGCTGGCAATAAACAAATCCTCTAGAGGTCAGGGGAGTGGAAGAAACCCAACTGGCTGAGCCAGAAGTCCCTTTATTCCACAGTGAAAACAGAAGATAGACTCAAAACATTACTCATTTTATTCATACTGCGTTCAAAAAAAATTTAGAGTGAGGAAGTAAATGTTTAGGTTGCTGTGTTAATCAGGGTCTAACTAGATAACAGAAACTTCCTGAATACAGAGAATTGGTTCTACAAGTGACAGAAAAGATACAGATCTAAATTAGGAGAGTGGAACAGACCATAAATCAGCAATATCAAGTAGCTGCTATCACCTCTCAGCTGGAGACTCAAGAGAGGAGGGTTATCTTGTGGGGGGAGGGGGAATCTGGACCCAGGGTAGATGGAGGAGGTAGAATACATAGTGAGTTTACCTGGGAGAAATTGCATCCACAGAGGAAAGAGAACCACTCCCTCATAATCCAAGATAAAATAAATTCCATCTATTCATTTCCTGCCCTTGACTATCTCCCAACAACACCTTCCAAGAGTCATAGCCGGAAGTCAGCTGATTAGAATCCTTAGAAAATACGGCACCAGTCACCACCATGATGCATGGCAGAGTAAAGAAAAGAACAAGGGTAGATGCAGAGATTCAAGGACAATCAAATGCTGGAAAAGCACAGTAAATGTTAAGGAGATTGATCATGTGGGTTGAGGAAAAAAAACAATTAAATTATATTATACCAAAATCTTGGATTGAAGGATGGATGAATGGATGGATAGATTAGAGGAGAGAGAGAGAACAGGGCAAGAACGGAAAGAGAAGAGAGAGGAGCAACAAACCCAAATCTATCTTGGGTGATAACTAGCAACCATCAATGTAAGGTTCAAGGAGGAGTTTAATGCTTTGATGTGGGTTTGGTGACTGTAACTGTTATGTTAATTTATAAATGATAAATATCCATTCATTTCATGACATTTGTGTTTGTTACCATTTCTTTCTGAAAACTTTCTGATAAAGAATATTAATCAGCATAACACTTTTTCTCCCCATTTTGGGATGACTTTAGAATTATAGCTATTCTTTCAAGTTTTGTAATGTCTTCCTTTGCAAAAATTGTAGTGTCTTTAAAAATAAACAGTAGCATCAGCTGCAGCTCTTTGGCTCACTTTTAGTTAAAGACCCAATTTGTAATCTATGTTGTTCCATTACAGTGAATGATGTATATTCTTTGTTTACTTGTGGAAGAACATATTCCTGCTTCTCAGTTATTCATTGGACAGCCAGCCCCATTTTCCTTCATACATACATTGTTTATTTATAGCTTTGAAAATCTGGATTATTACAAACCGGACATTGTCATTATCTTTTCTCATAAAGGAACTAGGACGCCAGCTCAGAATCTCTGCTCTATCTAAATGTACGTTTGACTGGGTCAAAGTCATTGGGAGTCCATCCCAACAGTTCGGGATCTCAAACTGATTCTCAAGGTGGTTTTCAAGGTGAAAATAAATGTGCTTTTCAGAGAATATCCTTAGTCCAGCTTGGTCACACAGTAAATAATCCAAACCAATATAAACTATTCTTTTAGCCATTGTCAGCCTCAGTTTTCTCACTTGTAAGGTCATTACGGTCAATATTAAATATAACGCAATACATACGTGCTCACTCAAGACTCGCATCTGTAGAGTCTATCTTTATTAACATTTTCTTAGAGGCTCTGCGTTCTGTTATGGTTTTGACTCTCTTCTTGTGACTGTCACACTTTCATAGCCTCTCTCGACTTTCAACTTATTCTTTCAATTCTATATTGGATTGTGAAATAATTTAAGCATGACAAAAAACATCTAAATAACAGTAGGTTGGTTCTGCCTGAGGAATAAGGTGTTTAAAAAAGAATGTGTTTAATGTGTTTAATGTGTATCAGCTTTACTTCATTGGACTTTATGACATTACTTTTAGCTGGTTAGACTCCATTTTTTTACCTTTCTTTTACTTGGCTGAAGATTGCATAGTTTAGGTTGTCAAGTTAATGATCTCAGTATGTGACAAAATATTGTATTTTCTTTATTATTGCTAAGAAATAATAAAAGTGATTCCATTTCCACACTTGGAAAATAATTTAATTATTAAGATTTTTCTCCTGTTTACACACACTTAATTATAATGGTTCTTTGAATAATTCATGTAGTCCTTAATGATGACTTCCTATAGTTGTATAAATAGTAACAATGCAATTGGAGAGAATGAAGTAAGCATTTAATTATTCTCTCTATTGGTCAGATAATAAGTTTGGGGAAGCTATGAGCAATTCTAAATCTGGTCATTTACATAGGAAAGATGGAGCAAATTAGAAATTATTAAAAACCAATTCCCTGTCCCCTCACAGTATAATCATAAGAATTGCTCCTCTTTCGTGATATAAACTTATTTATTGGCTTTAAATAATGTTTATACACACCAATAAATGCATGATTTAATTACTGCACTCCTTAAATGTTTGGTTGGTGTTATATCCGTGATATTTTCTTAATATATAATCATAATGTGTCAATCTCTAAAAGCAAGAAATAAAAATAAATGCATGATGTTAAAAATGAGGGTGAGGATGATTATAGCTGTGGATTTCACAATTTCTCCCATGGTACCAAGCACTGACTGGGGACAAGTAGGGGTGATTTTTAAAGTATAATAAAGAGTTGTCTACAATAATAGAATGATTTTTTAAACCTGCATTATTCATTGCTTCATTTTACTTCTGTTCAAATACTCTATTTGTTCAGTTGAATGAAATGATCATACAATGCTAATCACCTATCATGTGCAAGGTGTTTGGAGAATAAAAAAGATAAATGATGTTTATAGTAATACTGTTCATAGTAACACTGCAGCCTTACTTAAAAAAAAACAGGCAGATATAGCAGACTATAATACATTCTAGAATTGTAAAATAGTTATTGATTTCCAAAATATGTGATGGAAGCATATGAGAAAAAAATAATTTATTTTAACATTAGGAAAATTTCATGGAGGAGAGAGTAATTGTTTTAAGTGTTTCCGGTGAACGATTTTAAGAACCAGAAAATGAGAAACCAGATCTTCTCAGACTGAAAGATAAGCATGGGTAAAGATATGGGGTGGGAAAAAGACTTTAGCAAGCAGAAAATAACTGAAATATTGGAGAAAAATGCTTGAGGGCAATGAATAATGAGGCTGGAAAAGCAGTTTGGGACAAAGTCATCGAGAGATTGGCATACCGTTGAAAGGGATCTCATCGGTGTTCTCAACTTCTTGCTTCCCAGCACGTAGCTGTGTGCGTAGGAAAGGCTGGCTCTAAGTCTAAGCCATGTAAAGTCAAACTGGGTTCTCAGATTTGTAGCATGATTTGCAAGTGCCCAGATAGAGCCCCTCTGAAGATATGTTTCAACTACAGAAGCGTAGTTACACTTTCACTTTTGCATCTTTTTTTAATCTATGAAAATTGTCAAATGTCGTGGAAGAGTCAAAATTTAATTCATTATTAACAAATGCCTCGATAAATTAATAATAGCTTGAATGTCAAATAGACATCTCATATTAAGGTGTCAAATGCAACTCTAGTTCTCTTCTCTCCCAAATCTGCTTACCTAGTTACTATAGCAAAGCAGATCATGTCAACTCCATTCTTCCATTTTTTAAAAATAAAAACTTTGGCATTGTCCTTGACTTCTTTACTTTTTCAACCCATATCCAAATTCTGTTGGCTCTGTCAATAGATTCAAAATCTATTAAGATTCTTATTACTTCTTACTAGCTCTACAGCTGCCATCCTTGGATTTTTCCTTGGATTTTTTACCTCCCTCCTAAAAGGCCTCCCTGCAACTACCCATACATTTCAGTCATTCTCAACACATCACTAGATCATTTTTTGGCACAGGTGAATCATGCTTTGTTACACCTTGGTCAAAGCCCTGAAAAATGTTTCTGATGGCTAATTATCTATCAACTTGCCAAGGCCATGAGGTGCCCAGACTTTTGGTCAAACATTATTCTAAATGTGTCTGTGAGGGATCTTCTAGACAAAATTAACATTTAAATTGGTAGACTAAGTAAAGCAGAATGCCCTCCCTAATGTGGGAAAGCCTCATCCAATCAATTGAAGACCTAAACAGGAGACAAAGGCCGAACAGGAGGAAATTCTCCTGCCTGACTGCTTGCTTGGAGACATTGGTATTTTTCAAGCTTTTGCACTCAAATTGAAAATGAGCTCTCCTTGGTTCTCCAGCCTATAGGCTTTCAGACTTGAATTGACACCATTGATTCTCCTGGTTCAGAAGACTCTGGACTCAGAATAGATCTATCCCATTAGCTCTCCTGGTTTGCAGCTGGCCAACTGCAGATCTTGGGACTTTGCCACCTCTATCATCTCATGAACCAATTCCTATTTTTATATATGTACACATGTATATGTACACATATATAAAAATAGGAATTATATATATACACACACACATATATAAATTAGGAATATATATATATATGTGTATATATATATATAATCTCATGAATACAAAGCATTTAAACAATGCACTGGAAAACTTAATCAGGCTATATTTCAAAATCTAATCTAAATTAATTTTTATCTCCTGTATGTAAGTTTGGATTAACATTCAAAAAGATATTAACATTATTCTTCCATAAAGTGATTAAAGAGAAAAAACATGTTCAAGTGAATAAAAATAGATAAAGCTAATATATCCCATGGAATTATTTTTTTACTTGAAGTGAACAATAATATTTATTCCAGGGTTGTTTATAATAGGAAGGAACTCATAACAGCCAAAAAGTTTCTAAAGTAAAAGAATGGGCAAAGCAATTCTATATTTATACATTAGAATTAATTACAGGAGTATAAATGAATGAGCCATGGTCAATCAAATCAAAATATATCAGTCTCAGAAATATATGTGACTTAGCAACAGCACCAAAAAAACTGCCTCAGGTATGGCATCCATTACATAAAAACAAAAGTATACAAAAACTAAGGATATATATATAAGTATTTAACAAAACTTCTAAATGTCCATCGACAGATGACTGGATAAAGAAGGTGTGGTATATTTATATGATGGAATACTACTCAGCCATAAAAAAGAATAAAATAATGCCATTTGCAGCAACGTGGGTGGACCTGGCAATTGTCATACAAAATGAAGCAAGCCAGAAAGAGAAAGAAAAATACCATATGATATCACTTACATGTGGAATCTTAAAAAATGACATAAATGAACTTATTTACAAAACAGAAAGAGACTCACAGACATAGAAAACAAACTTATGGTTACCAGGGGTAAAAGAGTTGGGTGCAGGGATAAACTGGGAGTTCAGGATTTGCAGATACTAACTACAATATATAAAACAGATAAACAACAAGGACCTACTGTATAGCATAGGGAACTATAGTCAGTACTTGTAATAGTCTATAATGATAAAGAATATGAAAAGGAATACACACACACACACACACACACACATATCTATATAAAACTGAATCACTATGCTATAGTGATTAACCAGAAATTAACACAACATTGGAAACTGATTATACTTCAATTAAAAAAAAAAGGGTCATAGAGGGAATTTTAACTGTACTGGTAACACTCCTCGATTGCTCATTTTATTATTGTTTTACTATTTATGTCCTATAACATTTATATAACATATAGAATTATATTTATGAGGCATTTCATAATAATAAAAAGTATTTTAAAAGCTCAGTCTGCTTTTGTTCAGTGCTGGATGGGGTCAGTTAACTATGGTTCATGGGTATAGCCACATTCATGTTTCTTTTAGAGCATGACAGTCAAACTATGGCTCATGAACCAAATCCATCTGTTTTTACAAAGTCTTATTAGAGCATAGCCTGCCCATTTGTTTATGTATTTTCTGTGGCTGCTATTGGGCTACAAAAGCAGAATTAAGTAGTTGCAAGAGATACCTTATGGCTTGCAAAGCCTGCAATATTTATTATTTGGTCCTTTACCAAAAATTTTGCAAACCTCTAATTCAGTGCAACATCTTAATATCCACCCTAACTGGTAAGAACAGCTCAGAAGTCACGGCCACAATGAGCTATGGAGAAAAAACCTAGAAGAAATTTTTTTATATATATAACAAAGTGGCATAAGCTTTTGAGATTCTGAGACAGCCATAATACAGCAGGTGTAGGGGATGGGAGCAATATGCCAGCAAACAAAACTAAAACTAAGCCAACAAAAAAACTTGCAAATAGTAACTCATGCAATCCTCTCAATCTCCATGTAAATCAACTGAGGCACAGACAGAGTAAGAAAATCACCCATGTTCACAGATGTTGGATCTAGTGAACCCAGAATTCCATACAAACTGACTTCTTGTATAGAATAATTCATACTCAGAATTACCATAATCTATTATTAAGGTGATCCCCATGGTAAACTATATGCTGTGAGAAAACTCTTCTTTCAATATCTCACAGCTTCTGTAAGTTGTGTTATTTTGGAGAGTGAAGGAGGCAGTGACATATTCAGTATACCTCTTGGGTGGGAATAGAAAGATTCAGTGGACTCCAGATATTAGAAATAAAGAGAAATTTAAGTCTCTTGGTCATCTATAAATTTAGGAGGTACTGGGTTTCCAACCATATGTAATATGGAGATTTGATATTTAATATTTACATACTGAAGGACAGGGAAATTTGCACATAAAGGAATTGAAATCACCAAATTGGCAGATATCCTGGTTATGTTTTACAAATACAATAATCCTTGTTTTGTTTTGTAATTAGTCAATTTACAAAAAATGAGGATGTCATGTTGGGAACATATATTTGCTTGTCTGTCTTTAAAGTAGCCACGCAGAATGATCGTCACGTGGTGAATCGCCACTGACTACAAGGATCAACCCAGTGTGTGGCTCTTAGAAGAGGGGAAAAAAAAAGAATGGCTGTTGAATTCAGCTGCCAACAATGAAGTAAGTAAGATGGGTATTTCCCTGTGTTTTTGTTTAAAATAATTACACATTTATTAGAAAATTAGAATGTATTGAAAAATTTTTAAGATAATTATAATGTCAAAAAGTATTTTTGAAGTATATTGAGATAATGTAATAAATGCTATTTCATATAATATGCAAATATAAGACCTTTTTAAAATTATTTTTTAGTTTAATTGTATGCTATATAAAATCAATTTTGCCCTACTACAAGTGAAAATTCATGGGAAAGATTGTAAGTAATCAGAAAAAAATCTTTTTTATAATTTTATTTTCTTAGTGTCCATAGGTCAAAAAAATATAGGCCATAGAGAGATTTGAGAATTAGGTTAAAAGCCTTCTGTGCCCCCAGATATAATTGATGCTGCACAGCAATTAAAGAAAATTACCTAGAATTCTTATGTATAATGGCTTAATTTATTTTTATCATTATGCTTTTATGTGGAGCAACACATTTATCATACAGACTTGAAGAATTCTGATTTGGATTGAATGAAGCACATATATTACATTGACTCTTTTTTAAATTATCTGAAATTGGAAAACAAAAGCAATTGTTATAGGCTTACACTTTGAAAATATTATTTGAGCAATATGACATTTAATGTTTCATTTAAATTCAATTAAGCTTTGATCTATGGTTTCTGAAAGATATAAAGTCAAAGCAATTGACATAATTTGGATATTTTAATGTAATATATCTTGTTACTTACCGCAGAGGTTGTCACATTTGTCATCCCATTAATTCCTATGTCCTTATATAACCCTTTCAGGATTTCTTGTAGGCAGGGATCTTTCCTTTGTCCCTCACATTTCAGCATGTACTTTTCAGAGCCCATTCACGACATCTGTGTCTGGTACTCATTCCCTATCTTATTAGGATAATGGGCCAGGACACCATTGCAAAACCCTGCTTTGCAGGTCGAAGAAGACTCTTGGTCACTTGCCGTGTGATCATTCTTACTTCTTTAGGGAAGCCCACATTCCTCCTATTGCTGAACTGTCAGTAGGTAAGCATGCTACTTATAGGATTGGGCCCAAGAGACCATTTACATTTTACAAAATACAAAAAAGAAAGTCATGAGAAAATTAGCAGGCCTTATTTTCCATATATTTCAATGACAAGTCATTAAACATCTACTGAGGATTCCCTAGGAAACAGGAAAAATTGTATTTGGAGGTCAGCGCTGGACAGAACTCAGAAGAAAACTTCTGTAAATACAGGCTTTCAGTAGTGTGGTGGTGAGATGGTGAGGCGTGTGGTGGGGAAGTGTTCTATAGTGCTGTGATTAGGTCTCAGTCATTCGGTGAGCCTGTGCTTCTGGGCTGTGAATTTCACATGTGTCTCTCAGGTTTTTTCCCTCCACACTTAGGTGGAACAAGATGGCTAGAGCTGGCTGGAGTTGAGTATTTCTCTTCCCCCAGGTTAGTTAGGGCCTGACAATACCCCAGCAGACTACACTCTGGTTAACTAGTTTCTCTTACGGGCAGGACTTGTTAAGAAAAGAGTGTACAGTTGACTCTTGGGTTTGAACATCAGTTTGTACCTCACGGATCCATTTTTATGCAGATTTTTTCAATAAATTAATAGATATACTGTAAATGTATTTTCTTTTCCTTTGATTTTCTTAATAACAGTTTCTTTTCTCTAGCCTAGTTTACTGTAAGAATATAATGTATTACACGTATAATAAACAAAATATGTGTTAATCGACTCTTTATGTTATTGGTACAGCTTCTGGTCAACAGTAAGTCATAAATAGTTAAGTTTTTGGAAAGTCAAGAGTTATACTCAGATTTTTGAATGCGCGGGAGGTTTGGTTCCCCTTACCCCCTTGTTGTTCAAAGGTCAACTGTATTTCAGATGGGTTCCTTTTCCCCCTATGCAGGAAGCTGGAGGAGATTTTTCTCTGATGTTCACCAGATTAAACTCCTGGAGGAAGCACTCACAAAATTGCGGGGGCATTTCTATGATTGGGGTCACCCAGGAGTTGTTAGCTCTCAGACTTGTCTGCACTGAGCCTCTACCAATTCATCAATTATAGTTCTGGTCTTCCTGCCCCAAACCCAGTTCTCTGAGAGGTTTCTGCTTGTGAGCTCCTGCTCCAGTAAGCTAATGACCTGTATTCATCTGTTGGTCTCTCCAATTTGAGGGTAGCTATTTGATCTGTGTCCTCTCTCTTCTTACAGATCCTAGAAGAGTTGTTGATTTTTTGGTCTGTTCAGCTTTTTACTTGTTAGAACAAAGTCATGACTTCCAAGTTCCTTACATGTGGAATCTGAGATGGGTAGTCAAGGTCATTATTCTAATTTTTTTTCAGTAAAAGAGGGAGAAATATAATTTCAACACAGAGCATATGAGGACCAGATCATGCCACAGAAATTAACCATGAATCAATCTCTTATAACCTCCCCTGAGATAGCATGTGTATTGTGAGTGTGTTTGGGGGAGGAGTAAGGTGGGCAGGGCTTTTCACTCCTTCAGATCATGGAAGAAACTCTAAAAGAAACCTCACAACACAGTTCATGTGAAGGAGAAATAATAAAGTGGCCATATTTAGGCTAACAGATTGCTTATTCTTATGTGTGCCCTTAAAACGGCCAACAAACCTGACCGACAGGTTACTGCTCACAGCTCCAGGCCCCTTGTTGAAACTAAAGCTATTGATCTTACTGTTTCTACTTTATTCCAGTCATCAAAAGCTATAATCATGCTTGGCTTCTGAGTTGTTCTCCAGGAAGAAGGTCACAGAACTGCAACCCTACAAAATAGGCTGAATTATCATAAAGAATCACGCCGCAGGTGTTTGCAAGATGAAAGGATTAAAAAAGTGACAATTGCTAGTCTCTACAGAATTGGTCTTCTGGAGACACCATGACACGATTCTAAAACTTGTAACAAGAAAATGATTTTGCTGATTGTTATTGGTGTTTTATTGTTAAGCTATGACTATGTAATCACCCTACCCCATCCCCAAGGTGGAGTCACAATTTTGAAGGCACTAGCCTGTTGTAGGTCCCCTTTGCCCAGCAAAGCAATAAAGCTGTCTCTTTTCTTCTAAGCTCCAAGACCCTGTCTCTGAGTTATCTGGTTTATCAGGGACAGAGGTCGATCTTTCAGCAACACATGTCATACCTAAGTTTGACTTAGAAGTGTTTTGACTAGAATGAGAAAGGGACATTTTTGAAAAACATTTAAAAAATGTTTGGTGTTCTAATTCTTCAGCTTCCAAAACAACCCAATTAATTAATATAGAACATGATGAGAGAAATTAATCTCCAAAACATCAACAAGGATTCCACTAAATCTAGAGATAATGGCCAAGTTTACTATTATTCCCAAGATAGTTTCTGGTGGAACGAGTATATTAAAAAAAAAAAAAAACAACTGTAGGTTAAGGATAAATATTCATAGCATATGAAGTTGCGCAAATTGCTAATGCCCTGCCTGTATCCCCACGCCCTTCTCCCATTGCCCTGCTCTTTCTCTCTTCTATTAACATTCAAACCATCGCAACATTCGAATAGCTGCTGTTGTAAGAAAAGGATGATCTCATCTCATTGGCTTTACTTCTTCATTTGACATTCACACTCAAGCCAGTGAAATCTTGTTTCATCCTCTACTGCTCAAACTATCACTAGTGTCCTAGTTAAATCTGGTGGATTCTTCACAGAACATTTCTTACCACTGCAGCGTTTGATATTGAAGGCAATTTTCTCCATAGTTTGCATTCTTGAAACTTCTTCCTTGATTTCCGTGACACAACCTTCTCCAGGTGTTTTCTTATCTTTCTAGTTGCTCTTTTATTCTTAAGTGAGCTTTTCCCCCGTCACAGCTCCTAAATTTTGGTGTTCCGCAGAAACCGTGTTTAACCTGGGGAAAACTTCATTTTTTCCCTATGGTATCTCAGTCGCTCTAACAGCTTTATCTATATAGTGAGGACGGACTTTTCCCTTGAGCTCTATATTTATCAGTAAACCCAAATTGCCTTCTAATTATTTCCACATAGGAATTGTTCCATTCCATAGAACAACTGTCAGTTTGTAACTTGGCTTGTTATACCCCTAGCAAACATAGATCTATTTTTTCCATCTCAGAAAGTGGCACTCTTAATCTCCTCCTCCCTGACCCATCATACACTTCTTAGTTGTACTTGTCCCTGCTGGGGTCAGCAAGGGCTAAAATGGTTTTTTCATTGAAAAGCAATCAAAGTAGAAATCTACCGAATTTGCTAAAATCACAAGCGAATTTATAAAGATTCAGGGCCAAGAAAATGAGTTCTAAATCTTCTAGTCTGGCACCACTTAGCAATAATGATGGTCAGACAAGGGAGACTTCATTTAAACTGATCACCTCGTTTGGAATAGCTATTCCCTGTGCACGTGGAGACAGAATAAAGCAGTACCACCCGGGAGAGTCCTGGACGCACCGCTGCTTGTACCAGAAGCCTCTGTGGCCCCACCTCAAGTATCACATTGGACTGCAGCAGCAGCAGCAGCCCTAGTGGACAGCTCCGTGCCGCACTTACTCAATCAGTTCTCTGTATTACACTCTCTCTGTTACAATAGCAGGTGTGGTTTCTGTTTTCCTGCCTGAGCCTAACTGATCCAACCAGCAAAGATGGAGAATAAAGGCACACCCAAGACCAGGGATCTATGCTAGAATGCACACCTGTCTCCTCAAGGCTGTCTTACTTCTCACAGGGGCACACTTGAAGTGCAGAGGCTAGCCGTGTACGTGGCATACGGAGTCCATCAAGTGTAAGAGAATGAAGACAGGTTCACTCTTTACCATGTATCACACAGGGGCGGGGGGTGGGGGTACATGTCAGCACGTGAAGATCCACGTTATTACCATATAAGAAGTTTCTCACTCTGCACCGTTAAATAATCAGGTACAACTTCTTGTAGCTTTAATGGGCCTCTCTTGAAATATTTATATGTCAGGCTTGGCCACCCATGACCCACTTCATCCTGTGTGGTCTGGTCCGATTTTTGTTTTTTGTTGTTTTTTTTTTATTCTGACCTGATACCATCCTCTCTCAAATAGTCTGCAATAAAGCTTTATGACTATTCTTCAAGCACACAGCAGTTTTTCCTGCATCAGAGCTTCTTTCTACCCAAGCAATTTTCTATACCCAAAGTCAACTCCTCTTCCGCCCTGATGCCTTTCATAGTGGTGATCCCTAACTTTTTCCTACCTGGATAACTCACACGTACTTTTCAGGAAACATTTCTTCAGGGCAGTATTTTCTCGTCACCACTCTCTCCCACTAGTCTAGATTGATTTTTTTTTTTTTTCTGGCTTAGACTCTACCACTTTATAGGTCATCATATCCTGTATATCATTGTCAGAAATAACAGAAGGAAAACCGATGAATCACAGAAGGAGCAATTAGTAAAAGTTTATTGTTCAGACAAAGAAAAGACACTCTGTGAACTGGGAGAACTCAAACCAAAACACAGAATGAGGCTCAAGGATGTATTGGTGTAAAACAGCTTATATGGTGAGAGAGTAATGACTATTTATTCGTCACAGTGATTGGTTATACTACTAGAATTTTCTTAAGTGATAGGGAATTGGTTAGTGGTTACCTCATATCATCCTTGGGAAAAGGTTTAGATTTTGCCTGTGATTTCAGGAGGGATAAATAAGAAATGACTCAAGTCCACTCAGTCTTGCATAATAAGCTAAATTAAGCTTTACTTTTATGACTAAACCAGTGTTTCTGCTAAGGGAATTTTCAAGGCTGGTCTTCATTTGCTTTTGATTTTAACAGCATACAGTTTTGGTTGGTTAATATTTTATTTCTGTCTCAATTTCGAGAAGGTAAGCCTGATGAAAGCAGGCACTATTCATTTTACTCATTTCCATACCCTTGGAACTAGAGACAGTGCCTGATACACGACAAGTATTCATTAAAATATCAGTTAATGGCTGCATAAATGGATAAATGATGATTGAATGTTATTGTCTTTATCAGTCCCGTCCAATATAACTTTTTGTGATTTCAGAAATGTTGTATGCCTGAATTATCCAGTATGGAAGACTATAGACACACATGGCTGTTGAACACTCAAAATGTGGCTAGTGTGACTAAAAGAACTGGACTTTTAATTTTATTTAATTTTAATTAAATTTAATTTTAGATAGCTGCATATGTGGATAGTTGCTAACACACTGGGCAGTGTTAAGTCTATGAGACAGAATTCACAGAGGGATGTTTAATGAAAATGTGATTGAAAATATTTGTAAGCAAGAGATACATTTGGAGGAATCATAAATCTTAGACTGAGATTCATATATGGAAAAATATTAAGTTTTTTGATCAGGGAACATGACAACGTAGAACACAGAGAGAACTCTGGTTTGGAACAGAACTCTCCTCTAACATATTAAAGTGCAAGTTTCTTGTACTTGTTAAACTAGAGACATAATGCAACCAATATTTGAAAACACATAAATTATGTTCTGCCTTTTCAGAAAAATACGGAAAGACTAAATCTCATTAAATGTGTACCTCTTAAGTGTGAATATGATCCAGCTTCAATCTTTTATTAAAGTTTTATGCAGTATCTATGAAGTTAACAAAAATGAAAAATTTGGATATATATTTAGTGTAATAATGACTATTTAAGCACTCTGCCATGTTGGCTGTATAATGAAATGAGATAGCCTATTGATTATATTATTAGAAGATACTCATATTCAGATTTTATGATCAAAATTTTACAGTTTGAATACTTTGCATATGTTCATATATACTATATACATTTCAGTCATTAGTTGATTTCCTTCTCATGACAAATTTCATTCATGACAAGTATGTAAGTTTGACCATTTTTATTAATTTCTTGAACTATTCTTATTAGAATAATATATAGCTGTCCTTTGTAATTGTATACTTATCATTTGAATAGAGAGAATATCAAAGGTTAAGAATGGATGAGACATTGTTAATACCTATTTGTATATTCAAATATAAGCCAAATTGATATTTTCATGTAAATATGAATGTATTCTCGTAAACTTGAAAATATCCTACACTTTATCTGTAGAATCAGCTTTAAAAAAATATTTCTAACTCTAATTCTCTTGAGCCATACAAATGGTCCTAAGTTCTCTGAATGTTCTGTTCTGCTTGATTTAATTTTGTTTTTGTGGAGGCTAAACTCACATAATTCCATCTGAATTCAGAGTTACTACTTGAAAATTAAATTGCAGATTCAAGATAATATTTATCCCAGATCTTTGTTTCCTCTGCTTTGGGAGCAGTGATGATTTTATTCATTTCTGGTAAGGTAGTACCATCTTGGTTAAAGATACTTTTGACATATTTTTAATTTCAAGCCATGTAGTCACAAAACACTACCTCTAGTCACTTCATACCATCCCCATCACCCTAGAGATCTTCTCAAACACAATCCAATAAAAAATAAACTCCATTATCTATACAATGGCAAATATATTTTTTGCTAAATATAACATTCTCAAATTAGACCAGTAATTTGTTTTAGAATCCACTTGTGGCCAAATGAAGCACTTAAACATGTTCTTGGGTCCTATTTTCTCCTGAAGACAGATTTCTAGCTCTAGAATAATAACATATACATTTTCAATAGTAGAGAAGAGTGAGGAGTAAACATTAGCAAATCCCACCTTTCAGTTATTCTGAAACCATCTCAGCCTCTCAGAGGGCATTTCGTCATAACTCTCTTCATTTCCCACATGCACAAAAACGCAAATAAATATTACCAAGATCTTTTCTCAAGGCAGGCAAGGAATACAACTCAGCAGTAAGGAGCCAACTCTGCTGTCCTTCCAGACATTCTTCCCCACTCACGTTTCCATTCCTGAGCCATCACAGCAACGAGGGCTTTCCCTCGCGCTAGGATGTTTTCCCACGTAGCCTCCCGTGAAATGTTTACCACCTGAGCACCACCTTCTGTCAGGGTCTATTTGTGCCCCATCTACCACACAGGATGAAGCCCATTTCAACTGCCAGGGGGTGATGAGCCAGTTCCATCTTACCACGTGTTTTCTCAGATCATTCCCAGTGCATCAGACTGCGATGCAAGTCTCTCACCTGTGGAAGGAGAGAGGTAAGGAAGAACGATTAGATAAGGAAAGTATTAAACTGCAGCAAGTTCCAAGAAAGGTGAGACCAGTCTAATGGGCTGTCCTTGGATGAAAGGTGCCTGTTGGAGGAATTCCACATCTCACATGAATAGGCTTTCCTTTTTTTTTTTTTTTTTTTTTTTTGAGGAGGGAAGTAATTAGGTTTATTTATTTATTTATTTATTAATAGCAGTGCTGAGGATTGGACCCCAGACCTTGTGCGTGCTAAGCGTGCACCCTACTGCTGAGCTATGCCCTCCTCCCTTGAATAGGCTTTCTTTTTTACCCTGACATGCTCAGTTACTGGCTAAGAGAACCCCACAGCAAGCATGGCCCTAGTGTAAACACAGTAGTGAATGCAAAGGGCACTGGAAGCTGCCAGACACATTCCTGCAAGAGCAAATCTGTGAAATGCATTTTCACAGCCTCCGCGCTACTCTAACTGCAGTCTGTCCCAGTCATTCCACAAAAGCAACTTTGGAGGTCACCTATAACTTCCATGTTCTCATAACCAATGGTTATTTTTCAGTCCTTCTCTTACTTTGCCATTCAGCCATGCATGGACTAGTCCCGACTATTAGAGTCAGTTAGTTCCTTGAAAAGCTCTGTCTTTGACTTCATTGACACCACCCTTTTCTGAAGGCCCACCTTCCTCTCTGGTTGCTCAGCGCATGTCTCATTTGCATGCTTATTTATCCTCTTCTGCTAAGCTACTAGATATTTTCAGTTTCCCAAACACAGGTCGATATGCTTTTTCTCATCACACTGTGTACTCCTTCCATGGTTTACCTCATTTATATTAAAGGCCTCAGTTTCTACTTAAATGCAGGTGACTCTCAAGTTTATATATACCCAGCTTAGATACATCCCCTGAACTTTAGACTCAGATATCCAGTTAGTTTCTGACATGTCACTGATGTTAAAACACACACCGAAGCCAACAAATAAAAACTAAATTCATGGACTTCAGCCCCTTCAATCCTAGTAAGTTACTTCTTCCACAATAACCTGTTACAACAAATGGCATCACCATCCTCCCAGTAACATAAGTAATAAAACTCCAAGTTATCCTTGTCACATCCTTCTTTCTCACACCCACATATCCAGCTCTCACTCAGTGCTGTGGTATTTACCACATACGTGCCCTTAGAATCTGTCTACACTCTTCTCCTCTTCACCTGGGTAATGTCATTTAATTCCTCAGACCTCAGTACAAACATGATTGGCTCACAGAAGCCTTCCCTAATGTCCTAAACTAAATGAAAAATCACTAGTGAATCTTCAAAATACTCCTTACATATTCAATTAGACTGACTGTTACAATTAGTTGACTAACGTCTATCTTTCCCATTCTAACAAAATATCCATAAGCTCAGATAACCTGTCAGGATTTTCCTCATGTACCTAACATTTATTTTTAAGATATAACTGTTTAGATTTATAATGCTAAACCTGATCCTAAAGAAGCAAAATGTATTTATTAATATTCAATATTAAAGATCACCAAACTATATAAACAAACATATAAATATGACTGAAAAGTAAAATAATCTGATTACCTTTAGTACATATTATGAAAGCTTCAAAACTTTACATTTTCACTATGTTGGATGTTTTCTTTTGTATAATATGAAAATTGCACTGAATACAATAACTAAACCATATGGATAAGACAAATGAGAACTTTTATAAACTTCTATATACAGACATCAGCAATATTAAGTTGGTTAGCTATTTTGTGTGGGGTGGGGAGGGGAGATAGTCCATTTACACTGTAACCAGAATCAAATAGTTTTCTTTATTGTATTTAGGTGGTCCAATAAATACTTTGCTCTTGAGCGTAATATTAAATTATAGCTTAAGAAGGTCTAGGGCAACAGCTAGCTTCTCAGAAGCTTATTACAAGTTAACTAGAATAAGAGTCTTCAGAGCTACATCTAATCCCACAGCCTACAGTTTTGTCACAGGATGCTAAGCTGGAGCTGCTCTGAGATAAAACACTCTTTCTTAGAGGTCCTTCTCCACCTTGTTGTGACACATAATGCATATTTCCTCTGTCACTTCATTCTCTATATGTCTCCTACTTGTTGTGTAGGAGGAGAAGATTGTCTGAGCTGGTATTTGGGTGGAAATAGCTTCATGAGTTATTTGAGACTGTAAAAGAAGCAAGGTTTCCTAAGAAAAGATAAATCTAACTTCACACGTATAGAAGCAATAATCTAAAGTGATGAAATAAGGACTGTTTTCCCCAAGTATCTCCCCTTTCTTTTGAATGAGAGCAGCGTATCATTTTGCCATATTATTTTTCCCATAGAGATAGGAAATGCGTCAGTAATAGCCAGTACAGTTCAACTGGATTTCCCACACTGCACCTGGAAATATGGTAGATGAGTTCTCACGAGTGGTGGGGGAATTGACAATACATATTTACAGTATTATTTAGTTTGTGAAGCCTCTAAACTCCCAAGATGGAAATTTTGTAACTATAACACACCAGTGTAACAAATTGAAGAGTATTACATTCAGGTGGCTTTTAGGCAGGGAGGAGGTGTGAAGTAATTATATTTATTTACTTAATTTTTAATGGTGGTACTGGGTATTGAACCCAGGACCCTGTGGATGCTAGGCATACACTCTACCACTGAGCTATGCCCTCCCTCTGAAAAGTATTACATTCAGTCTAAAGAGGTATTTGGCAATATTTTGACAATAACAGGTTGTTTGCCTGAATTCAACTTTATTTTACTGATCTAAGTATGACAGGTTTTGTGTGTTCGGATGGACTGCCAATATATAATTACGGAAGATTTTGTGTCAACCAGAAACTTACTGATATGTGATTCTATTTTATATTATGAATTGAAAATCACTTCTGCACAAGATCTTTTAGAGGTAACTATAGCTTACCCTTCCTAAAGGGGACTACTTTCTTCATGATCAGAAATGATCTCTTAGCAAATGACTTAAATGATTGTATTCAGTCTTTACTAACCTGACTATCCTGCAGTATAAAATGCAGTTGACCTCTCCCTTCTAATTGAAAAACAACCAACAGACTTTGGTTTCTATGAACTGGCAGTCCCTTGATTTTCCTCTGGCACTAATTGGCCTCAATTGAAACTTGTTTTTCCCTGCCTGGTCCTTTTATGCAGGTTTCTCTCAGGATTCTGTGATCTGTGCTCTGTTCCATTATCACCTTTTGTGCTCTGCTTGAGCAATCAAATTTATTGTGATCTTCCTAAGTACCTCTATGTATTTATGACTTGAAAAGCCTGGATTAATCAGGATTCTCTAGAAAAACAGAATCAATAGAATTTATATAGATACGTAGAAAAATACATATATTATGAGGGATTGGCTCACACAATTATGAAAGCAAAGAAATTCCACAATCTGCTTCCTGTAAGCTGGAGGCCGAGGAAAAGCTGTGGTGTAGTTCCAGTCTAAACCAGAAAACCTGAGGACCAAGGGAGCCAGTGATGTAAGTCCTAGTTCAAGTCTGAAGGACTGAGAACAAGGAGTGCTGATGTACTGAGGCAAGACAAGATGCAGGACCCGGCTCAAGCAATGAGCAAATTAGCCCTTTCATCACCTTTTGGTTCTATTCAAGCCCTCAGTGGATTAGATGATTCCTATGCACATTGTTGAGGGAAATCTTTACTTAATCTATCAATTCAAATGCTAATCTTTCCTAGAAACATACACACACACACACACAGAGAAATATATCTTACCAGCTATTATACCTTAGTCTTGTCAAGTTGACACATAAAATTAACTATCGCAAGCTATAGTACTACCTTAGCAATCATTTCAGAGCTTTCAAATTTTTACATCTATATATTCCACTGCAGATGATACCTGCTGTGCTTCAAGTTGACATAGGCAACATAGGCCCAATTTGAAAATATAATACTTTCAAAATATACTTTACATCCTAAAACATTTATTTTTATTGAGATAGAATATACCTACAATAAAGTATACAAAAGTTACGTAAAAAGCTTGCTAAATTTTTGCTATGTACTTGATATAAATGCCTCAAAGATGAATATACAACAGATTTCCAAATTCCTAAATGTGGATTTACGATCCTAAAGATTCCTAAAGGATCCTCCCTGTTCCTTCCCAGCCAGTACTCCTCAAGGAAGCCATTAGTTAGACTTCTGTCTACATATATAAGTTTTGTTTAATATTTTTAAACATGATATAAAAAGAACCCTATAATATACGTTCTTTTGAGCTTGGCTTCTTTTGTTCATTATTGGACCAGAGATGCACCTGTATTGTTTTGTGTAGCAGCACTTCATTCTTTTGTATTGCTAGATTCATTGTACAAATAGAACAGATTTTATATATCCATTCTCCCCTTGGTGGTCATTTGGTTTATATGTGAGTTATCAGTTGCTGTGTAACAAATTTTCCTAAAACATAGCCACTTAAAACAACATTTGTTATCTCACAGTGTCAGTGGGACAGGAATCCAGGAGTGGTTTAGATGCAGTTTGGCTCAGGTCTCTCATGAGCTTGCTGTCAAGCTGTTAACCAGGACTTCAGTCATCACAAGATTCACTGGGAACAAAGGACCCACATTCAATTTCACTCATGTGGTAATTGGCCGACCTTGTTTTGTCACTGGCTGTTGGCTGGAGACTCCAGTTTTACATATTTCTTTCATCATGTCATACATAGATGTCTATAATTTTATCTGTTATTCCTTACTAGGTGCTATACAAATATCTTTACATTCTTTTTTTTTATCAGAAAGTTTTTAAGAAATGGATCTGCTCCCTGCTTGATTCTTCTATAGCCTCCTCTCTAATTTCTATCTTTCATGCTCAGTTATTCCAGTTACCTGAAGTTGTGAAGGCCCAGCCTATAACTTTCCTTGATATCATTTATCGCTTTTAGTGTTGTATTCTGTGTATAACAGATGCTCAGTATATTAATTTTGAAAAAAATAATAAATGGCCCTAAGACTTTGATATTTTCAACTCCTCTGTGAAAATGACCATGAAATATGAATATCCCCCTCATATATACACCTTGTAATCAAGTAAATATGTGATTTGCTGTGACTAACAGCTTACCAGTTCTGATTTTCTGCCTTCCAATGACCAGGATCCCAAGACAGACCAAGTTAATCTAGTGCTTTAGTATAGTGCTTTAGTCTAGTGTTTTAATACAGTTTTCAAGCAGTGTAAGTTAAATAAAGCTTGTAACTTTGGTGAATTTAATTACAAAGATGCATGGCTATTAACCTATTCAAAATGGTAAAACTCCAATAATTATTAAGTTGATGCTAATAAGTCATTCAAACTCATTGTTTACTTTGATAGCATTTCAGACATTTTAAACTTCCTAAAACTTTCTGTATGCTCACTTTTCTTTTATACCGCTAAGATCAGACTTGCCCATCTTAAAATATTATTTTCTGAAGAGGAATTTTAAAATTGAGAAAATTCAGTGTGCTATTTCAGTAACGTAACTGTGGCAATAGAAAAACAAGTGACAATGAGATTAGAGATTACCTGGCATAAAATATACTATTTGTATCCAATGTGTATCAAGCAAACAAACAAAAGTTTATATAGTAGGATTTTCTATATAAACAAAGTTTTAAGATATATTTTTTCCTATAATTGTCACACAGAAAGGAAAAAAAATGCATAAGCAGAAATTATATTCCTAAATGTGAATCCTAGGGCCAAGTAAATTAAGTAAAACATCAATGATTATTAGTGGATTAATACAGAAATGGTGACATTATTTCTACTGGGATAAAGAAAGATTTTCATTGTTCTTTGCATATAGATAGTATTTTACAAACCCCTTTTCTGTTGTGTTTTTTAAAGAAGTTGATATTGTCAGTATACTTATAAATAAAGAATGTGTTATCCAAACAACCACAGTATTTCTAAATATTTTAATATTAATTATGGTATAATTCCTACATAAAGATTTTCTTCTTACTCTCTAAGGGAACTCTTCTACTACTGTCATGTTAAAACTAGGTCCAAGTTTGTTAATTTAAATTTCAAGAGGTTTTAAAAATTCAATAGTATTGAGTAGTGTGTGGCCTGAACACTAGGTTGATGCATCAGACATTGTTTACCTGATATAGAGATTAATACTTACTCATTTTTAGAAATATAAATAATAGATATTTTAAAATAAATAAACAAATAATGTCACCTAAGACCAGGTGCTATAGAACATTATCAAACACCATTAGTAAGAGTCAATATTACTAACTGCAAAGTTAGTATCCAAAGTTTTTTATTATTATTATTATTTTTATTATTATTGGCATGGCAAGACTAATTCCTTTCCCACATCAGATGAAATGATTTTTTTGAACAAAGTAGCTGGGTTACTAGCTCTGTGAAATTTCAATATCAAATCAGATGTGGAAGGGACATTCAACAATATATAGCCTGATATTTATTGTACATATAAGAAAACTGAGACCCAGAGATTTTAAATGATTCACTTTAAATCACAAGGTCAACCAGTGATAAAGCTGTGACTGGAATCCAAGACCAAACACTTCATTTTAAGAATTCTCCCAGTACTTTTCCATTTGCTTACATTTGGAAAATTTTTGCTTTATTGCCTTGGTTATTCCTTTTTAAGCTGAAATATGTTACTAAATTTACATAAAGATGAAGCATAGAACTGTAATTCACGATAAGCTGTAGAGAACATCTAGTACAGTTCTCAAAATGCCCTTTTGGTTTTTCAGTAACTTCAGTCAGACTTCCTTCAAAGAGCTCTAAGTGTTTGCAGGTTTGCTATACTACAGAGTCTTTCCAACTTAGATAGGGGAACCATTTACCCGTGATAAAAAATATGAACTATTGCAACTACTTTGTGTTGAGCATGATAATCTAACTAAATTTAAAATGAACATATCAGTACTTCTAATTCTAGATGTTTATCAGACTTGCAAAAAAGTATAATAAAAGAAACAGAAGTAGCTTATATATATGAGACTTATAAAATACAAATGAAATAAATTATAAAGTAGCATAGTACATTTGATAAATAGAATACTATACAATTATTAAACACAAAGAAGCTGTTCTAAGTGCCAATTTCAAAAGACTGGATTTAAGGGAAAAATGAAAAGTGTAGAATATTTATAGTATAATCTTATTTAAAATTATAATGTATATAGTATGTTGTATTATGTATATATAAACTATATGTATATTTATCTATGTAAAGATTTTTGTAATGTTGGAAATAAGATTATCCTTATAGTTATCTCTGAATTAGGAAGTGGTTTGGGGACTAGAGGAAGTGAGATTTAAATTTTTAGCAGTTGTAGTTTCATAGCAAAATGAAGCAGAAAGTACAGAGAGGACCCAGATATTTCTGAGATTTAAATTTTAGCTTTTACTTTTTTAAGATGTATTAATTTACATTTTTACTATGTGCACAAAACTTTTTTCTTAAAATCTGGTTGAAAGATGAAAAAGTTTACAAATATGATTAATGGATACCAATTAAAATTCAACTAAAATGTATACAATTAAAGGGCACCAGCATCAACTAAAACAGAATCAGTGCATATATCCTGTTTTGTTTGCTTTATGTATGATATTTGAATCATTATTTTTTGGTAAAAATTCACTGTATTGTCCTTATTTCCATTTCCTCTTCCCATTTGTTTCTACCTCTTATTATTTAAGTTTTACATGTACAAGCACAAAAACCCTTTGATTAAAAAAAAAAAATGAAGCAGATGTCACGTAACTTCCCAGAATAGTGATGATGGTGAAGGTAAGGGGGTGCATGGATTAGAATTAGATATCCCAATACATAAGTATTATGCTCAAAATGCGGGTTTGATGAGTTCCATTCAGCCGAGCTAACTTTTTAACGTAAACTTGCATTCACTTCTAAGATTCATTTCAAATACCACCCTCTCAGTGATGTGTGATCCATTACCTGTGGATGAACTTTATTCACTACTCTCTCATTCTCAGGGCATTTATAATCTCTATCAAAATGTGCTACTTATCTGCTGTTTCTTATTTTTTTTCCTCTGGCTATTTCCTAAGTATAAGCTCAACTATATTTGAAGTTTTCTTCTTCTTCAGTACAGAAATCAGGACTTATATAATTTTCCTCAAAATTGTTAACATTACTATCTTGATTTCCAAAATCAACTCTTGTTTTCTGAGAATGTCACCTATATTTCCTCTTGCCGATCTTCCTGCTTCCCTGTAACCTGTTATTACATGTAGTCTAAATGGGAACTACACTTAACTTGCATGCTCTTCTTCTCTGGTCATCAGAATATATCGAAAGGTGGACATCTGTCTCAAGCTTTCACTTTATGCCATGGACAAGTACAGGTTTTAGCATGTAGCTGCACCCATGCCAAGTAAAGACCTCATCTAATGCTTCTGAACTGAGTTTGTTAAACCTACAAAAATGGTAACCAAGAATTTAGTGTTAAAAAAAAAAAAAGGTATCGGGGGGGGAAACACTGAAAAAGAAGTCATAAGAAGCAGAAAGAGAGGCTAATGATGGCTAACTATTCAGCTCTAGTCCCTGAAATTCTGAGGATTATCTTCCTCAGGCTTCTACCAACTTAGTTGATTGGTCTGCCCTTCAATTCTTTGAATTGCTCCAGTATCTTTCAAACTAATATCTTTTATATTTCCTTCAGTAGTTTAACTTAGATTTTTGTCACTCTGGCCAAATTTGTTCAGTAATGATGTTGCCTAATTCATAACATACACTGCATGACAACAAATGAATTTTCTTTACTTTTTTACTCTTTCATTCATCATAAATGATGTCCTATGAAAGATCATTTTTCAAATGCCATTAAAAGAAATCACTTGGAAATTTTTGGTGCATCAATTCAAGTGTAAGTTAGAAGTTATTGCCAAAAAAAAAAAAAAAAAGAAGTATTTTGACACATCGAGGAATTTGATTTGAGGCTATACATACTTTTTAACAAAGAAATTAATTGCAATACCCTCTTAACTAAAGAGGTTTTTTCCTAGGTAATTTAAAATATATTTTGGTCCACTATTAATATATTAACACAATACTAGACCTGAAAAGTAATATCAAGTTATTTTTAGTTATACTTACTTTCTTTTTAACTGGAACTATTTTCAACAGATTTAGCATTATCAAATAGCAAAATTTATCATAAATTAAGATAACTTTTTCTTTTCACTTCTGTTTTTCTCAAAGTTCTATAGCATGTCAATACATACATTTGAAATACTGTTTTTACATAATGGACAAATTGTATTACATCTTCCCTTTTGCCTAGCAGTATCTTTGAATCAATACCATAGTGATTCCTTCTAAGTAAACATAACTAAGTAGCAGTTTTTGAACATTTTCCTTAACATACACACACACAAAATGATACACTAATTTGACTTTCTTTAACAATATCTTTCTGAAACATGATACAAACATGATATAAATATAGACCACAATGGCTAGTGAGTTTTATACTATTGTTTTTGTACTTTGATTTGTTTTTTATAATTAATATAGAAAGGAGCATGACAAGACATTAGTAATTTTGAATATAACTTTATATATTTTGACTGCGGAAAAATTCCAAGGAACCATAACTTTCTATTTTACTTTGCAAAGGCATAAAATTTGTATTGCTTGATGTTTATTATTTTCATTGATTTTATTCATATTGTTTATAAACTGACATTGAGATGTAAACTTTATAAGTCTCTTTGTCAAGACAGAAACAGTCAGGATTAGAATTAGGGTAAATCAAAAAATACCACTTGGTGTAATACCCAGAGTCTAGCTCCTTTTTTCCTCAAATGTCTAAAACCAAGTGACTTGTACTGTCTGTGATGTAGACTAGAGAATTCTTGAATGTCCTTATGAAAGCAAACAAACAGATAAAAAGCATAAATTGTAAAACCACAGAGAAGTGATGGCGAAATATTATTATAACATAAGAAAAAATCTCAAAGATTTTGTGAACAACAAGAAAGAATTATCCTGTTCGCTTTCATTTAAATTCTGATTGAGACTAATTATTATTGTGCCTTTGCCAATATTAAGGAATTGAATTGAAAAGAACAATTTATTTTTTAAACTTAGTTATTAATTTGAACATTCTTTAGCTTCTCCATGTAATCTTATATTCTATCATATTTATTATAGAAAGGTATATATTTAAATGTTGTAAACAGATATTATGAATTTCTTTATTCCCCTAATTATGACAGTTTAAGGTTATATCTTGAAAGTATTTTGTGATCATATATTTGAAAATTCAAAAGTAATCTCTGCAAAATATAAAATTGTTTCTCTTGTGTTTAGTAAAGTTTGAAAATGAGTAGTTAATGTGGGCACTTGAGTAAAGTGAAAGTTTGGAAACCTGTGGATAAAACCAACTGATGGCAGGCAACTTACTTGGGTAGTTTAATGATGTAGCCTAATGTTCCAATTTTGTGATTTTGTACATCTTCTGAATACTTAACTCTTTTGAATGACATCTTCCTAGTTCTAGCATGACAAGGGAAGCAAAATGAGGCTATTTTGGTTGTAGCACAGTTTGTCTTTTGCCAGAAAAGGGAAGAGTAAGTTCTCCTGCTAGCATCATGAGCACAGGATGTGAATGTTTCATTATAATTAATACAATTTTGCAATTCTGTATAAATTCAAGTAATAGAAATAATGACCCACTAGAGTCAAAATCCTAATGACAAAATTTGTTTTTATGAAAGAAATTTTTATTTAATTCTATTGAATGAATGTAGGGAACATTGTTTCAGTTAAGCATTTTGGTTAAACTAAATATTAAATATATATATATATAACATGGAACTTCCTAAGGTTCTACCTACTTGACTAAAAGAGCCAAACTCATCTTTTTCATACTCTTATATAAGATTAAAAACACATTCAACTTACAGATTTGCTATAGCATTTTTTTTTTATAAGTTATATCTTCCTCACCACCATTGCAGAATCATAGATATGTTAGGGATTTAGAGACAACTTAATACAATTTCAATGCAAATTTAAACACACACACATACACATACATACACACATTTCTGTTAATTCCTTGAGAGCTGATAAGAACTGCTTGATCAATTCTAGTCATGAACAGCCTCCTATTTTTAGACAATGAATTTCATTCTTAAGAATATCTAATTGTTTGAAATTATATACTTACATTGATTAAATATTTGTCTCCCTGTAAATAGTATATTGTTGATCCTAGTCTATGTATGTAGGGAAGAAGAAATAGAGACTTCTTTCACATGAGATATCTTTAAATATTTTAAGACAACAATTTTGCTCATCAGGTCTTTATTCAGGTTAAATCTCCCCCATCGTTAACCCTTGCTATACTGAAAGTACAGTCTGTGATCAGAAGTATTATTAGTATGATCAAGGAGCTTGATAAAAAGGCAAAAAGACCCCACCTCAGAAATACAAATTAGAACCCGCATATCAAGATCTCCAGGTGGTTTATATGCACATTATAGTTTGAGAACCATGATCCTAAATTAATCTTCCTATGTATGTCAGCGTCTTTTGAACTTTCTAAATTCCAGTTAGAGACACACAAATTCCTTTTTTAAAATTTGCATTTGGTATAATTTTCATATGGTTACATGCACAGATCTCAAGTGCACAGTAAAATCAGTTTTGATACATCCATACGCCAATGAAACCCAAGCTTCCACACTCCATATATAGAATGATTCCATCACCAGGGAAAGATCTCCTGCTTCTCAGATGACCACTGAACTGAACTGTCACTGAAAGCTAAGTTTTGACTGTGATAAACTTCATGTAAATGAAATCATTTGGTAATTGGTGCTAGTCTATTTTTACCCAACATAATGTTTTTGATATTCATCCATGTTGATACATTATTGAGTAGTTTGATCATTTATTTCTATTGCTCAGTGGTGTTTCATTATGTCAGTATGACATAATTTGTTTATGCATTCACCTGTTGATGGATACCTGGGCTTTTTTTTCTTGTCTATTATGTATAAGGCTGCTATAAATATTCTTGTGCCGCATTCTTGGTGAACATATGTTTTCATTTCTCTTAGGTAAATAACTAGGAAGAGAATCACTGTGGCAGTGTAAATGTTATGTTTAATTTTTTCAATGTGTTATTATGAAAATATTCAAGCATACAGCAAATTTGAAAAAGAGTCTGCAGTGAACATCAATACCCACCACCTAGATTCTAAATTAATATTTAAAAATACTTGCTTTATCACATATTTCTCCATTTAGGTATGTTCCTATCCCAGCATCAGTTCATTTAAATTTTTAATAAATTTCAAAGTAAATTGCAGACATAAATTCAGTTCTCCTTCAAAACTCAGCATACATATCACTAAATAAAGTCCTTATTTACATTTATTTCTTTTGATATAAAATTTACTCACAATGACACGTGCATGTACATTTGTTGTGTTTTGACATGTCCAACTATCTATGTGACTTAAACCCGTGTGACATTAATATTGCTCCAGAAAATATTCTCATTCTTCTTTCCTATCAAACTTTTTTGGCATCCTAGCAAATGCAATCACTCTTATGTTTTTTTTTTTTCATAGCATCAATGAGATTTTCCAGTTCTGGAAATTCGTATTAAGTGAAACCTTACTGTTACGTCACTATTTTGTGACTGGCCTTATTTATTTTCATTTCATCCATTTCAAGATTCCCCTATAGTGTGTTTGTTCCTTTTTATAGCTAATGTTTTGTTATATGAATAATCATAGATTTTTAGTCATTCTTCTACTGATGGAAACCTAGGTTATTTCCAGTTTTTAGCTATTATGAATAAAGTTACTAAACTTATCCATGTACTAGTTTTTTCATTAGCATGTTTTCATTTTTCCTGAGAAAAGAATTCTTCAAAGTTAGATGTATGCTTAGTTTTTATTAGAAGCTGCTAGAATTTATTTGAAAGCAGCTGCAACATTTTACTTCCTGAAAACCAATTTGAGGGATCAGTTGCTCTACATCCTTACTAACATTTGGTGTTGTCAGTCTCTTTTCTTTTTTGTCTGATGTGAACCATGGGTTGAGGTTCACTTCCTTTCAAAATGAATATCCAGTTTTTCTAGCACCATTTGTTGAAGGGTTTTTTTTTTTTTCCACTCTTGGACTGCTTTGGCTCCTTTGTTGAACATCAATTGAACATATAAATGCATGACATCATCTTGGTTAATTAATAGGCATGTTAAAATAGTCATTGGTAATGGCAACATAACAAACAACCACTACCACAGTAAATATAGTAGAAAATAAATACTTATTAGATTTTTCTTAGTCATCTTCTTATCTTTTAAAACCTCATAATTATAACAAGTAGGTGCTATTTTCACCAGCATGTATTATGTGATTTTTGCACTATGACTCCTATGGGTTGGTTAAAATAAAAAAAACACACAGTCCTGGAATCTGAACGTTATTTTCCAAACACTGCAGGCCACTTGTTTGTGATACGGAAGAGATATGGAAGAGAATAAAGGAAGAGAACACAGGCAGACTCAGAGGTATTGCAGGTTCGGTTCAGGACCACTTCAATAAAGTGAATATCAAAACAAAGGGAGTCACACACATTTTATGGTTTCCCAGTGTATATAAAAGTGATGGTTACTGTTCTGTAGTCTATTAAATGTGTGATAATAGCATTATCTGTTAAAACACAATGTATGTTCCTTAATTTAAAAAACACATTATTGCCAAAAAATGCTTACCATCACCTGAGCAACTCAGTGACTGGTAATCTTTCTGCTAGTGGAGGGTCTTGCCTCAATGTGGATAGCTACTGACTGATAAGATGGTGGCTGCCAAAGGCTGGAGCGCCTGGGGCAGTTTCTTAAAATAAGACAGCAATGAATTTTGCTGCGGTGGTTGACTCTTCCTCTGACTAATGGTTTCTCTGTATCATGTAATGCTGTTTGATAGCATTTTACCCAGAGTAGAACTTTTCTCAAAATTGGAGTCAGTTCTCTCAGATCCTGCCACTGCTTTATCAACTAAATTTTTATAATATTCTACATCCCTTGTTGCCATTTCAACAATCTTCACAGCATCTTCATCAGCAGTAGATTTCATCTCAAGAAACCACTTTCTTTGCTTGTCCATAAGAAGCAACTCTTCAGCCATTAAAGTTCTATAATGAGACTACAGAAATCAGTTACATTTTCAGATTTCACTTCTAATTTTGGTTCTCTTGCTATTTCTACCACATCTGCACTCACTTCCTCCACTGAAGTCTTGAATTCCTCAAAGTCATTCATGAGGGTTGGAATCAGCTTCTTCCAAACTCCTGTTAATGTTGATACTTTGACGTCTTCCCATGGATCACATAAGAACAGTGGATCCTTTCCAGAAGGTTGCAATTGATTTTGCCCAGATAAATCCATGAGAGGAACCATTATCTATGGTAGGTACAGCCTTACGAAATGTATTTCTTGAACAAGACTTGAAAGTTGAAATGATTCCTGGACCCATGGGCTGCAGAATGGATGCTGTGTGAACAGGCATGAAAACACTAATCTCATTGTACATCTCCATCAGAACTCTTGGGTCACCAGGTGCATTGTCAATGAGCAGTCACATTTTGACAGGGATCTTTGTTTCTGAGCAGTAACTCTCAAAAGTGAGCTTAAAATATTCAGTAAATCATGTTGTAAACTGATGTGCTGTCATCAGGGCTTTGTTGTTCCATTTACAGAACATAGGCAGAGTATTTAGCATAATTCTGAAGGGCCCTAGGATTTTCACAATGGTAAATGAGCACTGGCTTCAACTTAAAGTCACCAGCTGCATTAGCCCATAACAAGAGAGTTGTCTGTCCTTTGAAGCTTTGAAGCCAGACATCGACTTCTCCTCTCTAGTTATGAAAGTCCTGGATGGCATCTTCTTCTCATATCTTGTCTTGGTATCAAAGTTTTACTTGCTTTGTAAAATAAACTCCATAGTATTACCTCTTTTTTCAATAAACTGGAATAGTTTATATTTTAGAGGATATATTTTCTTTAAAGATTTAGACAAGATAATTATTAAAATTATCTGACTCTAAGGATTTGTAAAGGAAATGCTGATAAATTTGCATTTTCCATGGTTATTATTTAATTTTATTCAATTATTTATAATTTGTAAGTAAAAAAACAAGGTGTTCAAATTGGTTTCTTATTAAATTAATCATTGATTTTTCTTTTAAAAAACCTCTTCTGATATTACATTCCTTTGATCTGATTTCAGGTTTTTTTATTGATTTGTTTTAGTTTCAGTCTTTTCACCACTTCAGGTGTTTATCTATTTATGCATATACGTATGTATTTATTTATTTTAGTAATAAGAATTGCCTGAAGTTTGCCTATTTTAACTTTTTAACAATTAGGACTTTTTAATATTTAATCTTTATTTCAATAATGCTATTTTATTAATATTTCATAAATTAGTATTTTGTGTTATTGCTTTTAATTTTTATCTTGAATTTAGTTAACCATGCATTTTGCATAATTACTTCATCTTAATTATTTTTATGAATAACCTAGCATGCTTCTCCGTTATTTCTATTTGCTTGCCCTTTTCTTCTTAATGCTGGATAATCTTTTTATGTTTATATGCCAAGTCCTTATTAAATATTCTGCAGTATTATTGCTGTTTCCATTAGTTATTTTTAAATCTATGCTTAACCTAATCCATTTTAATATTACTCTTTTGAGTTTTTTCTCATCCTTTTTTTTTTTTTCAAGGCTTCCTCCTGTTTTAAAGACGCCATTTGCCCTCACATCTATTTCAGACACTAAGCAATATACTTTTTTCCCCCTATTTTATGTAATATCTATTTTGTTGTTATAGGTGTTGTTTAGGTGCTTAGAATTGCTTTGCTTTTTCTTAGTGCTGCAGTATACTTTTTTAATATGCCTTAGGTAGCTCATTATATACTTGAATATATATTGATATAATATATAATGGAGGTATCTGATCTGACCCAGTCTTCCTAGAGTGTGAGGATTGCTCTCACTCTGTGCTTGGTGTTAGTCAAATGCTCTTTCTCAGATCAGTAACTCTGGAGACGTGGGAGTGTGCAGGCCCCAGAGCAATAACTGGCTCCACAGTCTCTCCATAGTGTTGGTACCTTTCACTTCACTCTTTTAAAAAAGTGGTGATCATCTTCCTGCTTTCGTTCTTTTGGCAAATCCTTATTCATTTTTCAAGTATCTTTTTTTTTGAATAATTATTTACCAACATTGGTGAGGCACCAGTTGTAATATATGTCCCTTCACAGTCCCTTTGTACTTTTTTAAAAATTAGTTTTCACTAGTTTTCAAGTAAAGAATATAATTATTTGTATGTTCCCCAGACTGACCATGAGCAATCTGAAGAGCAGGCCTAATCCAGTTCAACAGGCAAGGTCCAGTAGCAAACAGAATGTATGACTTAAGCAGCAGGTCACTTGCATAGATGAGATTTCAGGAAGGGCCCTGGGTCCTGGAAAGATGTGTTTCAACCACAAATGGAAGTGTGTGAGAAACCTATCAGGAAACAGAATAAAGACACAAACTACACTGAGGGGCTACGGAGGATGAGTTAGGATTTAATGGTCTAGTTATAGACAACCTCCTATATGCCTAAAGGATATTCACATGATTGTCTGTAAACTACTTACTGTACTGAAATGCTCCTCATTGTATAAACAGTCTGAGTTCTATAAACATAATTCTTTGAAATTCCTTACTCTCTTCCTCCATCATTTTTTCTCTTTAATGGCAAGAAGAAATTTTTCTTCTTATTTTACTTCATGTTCTGACTATAAAACAAAATAGACAAAGGGCTTTGGGACACTGGCAAGAAAATGAGATTAGGTATTATCATTTTACCTTTACTCAATTACATTATGAATTGCTGTGTTGGAAGTAATCTGAACAGGTCTGCTATTTATAAACGCATATTTCATGAACATTACTTGTTAAAGTTAAATTAATTATTCACAACAATATTTAAAAATAATATTTTGACAGGGATTGCAAATGCACTACCTTGTGAACTGTGGAGAATCTATTTCAGTTTTCATAACTATTCTAATGAGAATTATTATAATGGAGTTAACTCCTGGAAGAATTAGATGTGAAAACTTGCCAACACTGCATCAATCACAATTTTAACTTTAAGCCTGTAAAATTCTCTTTAAAATATATAACAATGAAACTTCTTTAGCTCTAGGGTTGAAAATGAACTCTGGCTGCTAAGTCATAGAGCTTAAATTGAAAACAAGATTTAACCATAATTAGCAAATTCCAGATTTGTTTCAAAGCTATTTTGCATGACTTGAAGAAAGAACCATTGTGTGGTGACTCTCTACACTCCCTTTTATTACCCAGATGGATTGCATAATTATCCCACTCTCTACTTGATTGAGTCCTTCTAGTCATTGAACAATCAAGTAAAAACAACCCAGCTATTTGCATTACGGCCTGTATTTAGAGCTAGAAGTGCCAGGAGGCAACAGACAAAATAAACATTATTACTAGAAAAGTGAAGGGAAAAAGCAGAAAAGATAGCGAGTACTCTATTTAAAAACCACCTTATCATTGCCTACACCTTAATTTAGATTTTATTAAAAATTGAGGGCAGGTTTTTAATTTTTATGGATTGCTTGTCATCCTGACTTTTAATACTATGTATTGCATGTCATTCTAGACATTCCAAATAGGGTGAAAAAAAGAATTAGATATAATTCATGCTCCACAGTACAGATTTTAGAGAGGGAAGAAAACATGTAATCAAATAAATACAAAACAAAATGGCATGTTCTAGAATCAAAAGGTAAAGTCTGGCATGGGAATTACAGAATAGAGGTCAAGTAAATATGGCTATGTAGTTGGGCTGTCTTCAAAGCAAAAGTGAAATAAAACTTCATTCTAAGTGAAGTAACCCAGAAAGAGAAAGAAAAATGCCATATAATATCACTAATATATGGAATCTTATAAAAAAAAAAAAGACAGACTTATTTATAAAAAGAAGGCTCACAGACATAGAAAACAAACTTATGGTTACCAGGGGTAAAAGGGGTGGGAAGGGATAAATTGTGAGTTGGAGATTTGCAGATACTAATTAATATATATAAAATAGATAAACAACAAGTTCATACTGTATAGCACAGGAAACTATATTCAATATCGTATAGTAACTTATGGTAAAAAAGAATATGTAAACAAATATACGTGTGTTCATGTATGACTGAAGTATTGTGCTGTACACCAGAAATCGACACGTTGTAAACTGACTATACTTCACTAAACATATATATACACATATATGCACACACACACACATATGTACCAAAACAAAAACAAAAACAAAAACTTAATGAGTAGAATGTATTCAGTGGTTCATAGATAGAATCAACAGCATGTAAACTTTCAGAGGTTAGTGATTAGAAAAATAACTCATCACCAGAAATTGGCACAACATTGTAAACTGATTATATTTTAATAAAAAAATAAATACACACAACAAAAAAAAAAAACTCATTATTTTAAGGGAAAACTAGAGAGGGCAACACAGATTTCAGTTTAGTTTTGTTTTGTTAGATTAAATTTCCAGAGTACTACCTCTAAAAAACCCTACACCAAAGTATACCAGAAGCATTAGCCAGGTGAGGAGTGGGAGTGACAGCATTCCAAACAGACGGAGGTGGCCACAAATGATGGCAGTACTGGCTTCACTGTAACAACTTTCCATGGACACACTAAAGGATTTTTCTCCAGTATGTATAGGAATGATTTTTCCATGGAGTTTATGTGATACAATATTCATAAGTCTTTCTTATTAAAATACATTATCATTGTAGGGAAAAAACTTGAAGCACATTCAAAAAACTGTAAAATAGGTTGCCCTTAGAAGACATTTTTGGACTTTTAGAAATTATTTTAAAGTTGCAGTCTTTAAAATCCTCTTTTTTATGAATGTTTTAGTCACTGCGCATTAAATGACCAACTACCTTCTGGTTATAACTAACAAAACAGGGAATTAGAATTTTAAAAAATAACTTAACCCTCAATGACTTTTATAACTAAAGACACAATATGACAACTACTCATCTTGTTGAAGAACTGGCATGCTCTTTTTTAAAATTTACAAGAAAAATAATAGTCTCATTAGAGGCTGGACTTTGATACCTAGCCTGCTCCATGCTCAGTCCCAGCTGTTAATACACCTGCTGCTGTAAACTGAAGATTTAGAGTTAGGCATAGACATGATAAAATAAAACTTAGCCTGTGGTGCCCATAATGAGTAAGAAGTCCTTAGCCACATAATTCTGTTTACTGTTCAATAGTGTGAGTTAAAATCATCTTTTGTTCTAATTTCTATATGCATTCATCTCTGTTAAGGCCATCTAGCTGTCTTGTTCTCTTTTCTGTATTTGTCTTGGTTTTCTACTCTTTATATAAGCCAAAAATAAGTAATATCTTATGTGATCCTTGTACCTTCCTGCTTTTATGTTTCCATCCTCTACTGTGTAAATGAACTCTAGGCCATGCTAAGGAAATCTGAGTTCCAGAAACTGTAAACCAGAGGCACCTTCAATGTTTTCTAGGAGGTAATGTTGGTCCCTGATTTCTGTTGGGTCTATTTCAAAAACTATCTTAAAAATAGTTGATTCTCATTATCTGCAGATTATATAATTGTGGATTTGCCTTCTGGAGAAAATTTATTTGTAGCCCCAAGATCAATTCTCAAGGACTTTCACAGATATTCACAAAGAGACGAAAAATTAGAGCCACCCATGTCCATAGCTGAGGTCAAACAAGGCTAAGCTCTGCCTTCTTGTTTCAGGTCTCATCTTGTAAATGAGTATTTTTTTCAGCATCTGGTTAATGTCACATTTTTTGCATTCTGGTGCTTTTTGTCAGCAAATTTGTTGTTTAAAATGGCCCCCAAGGATAATGCTGAAGTGCTGTTTATTGTTTCTAAGCCCAAGAAGGCTGTGATGTGACTTCTGGAGAAAATACAAGTGATAAGATGCATTCAGGCATGAATTGTGCTATTTGAGTTCAATGTTAATGAATCAACAATATGGTGTATCTGGAGAAAGGAAGAGGACTTTAAATAAGACTGCTTTGAAAAGTGTTAAATTAACATGTATAGTTTCTGATGAAGCTATGGAAAAGATGGACACGTGGCTAAATTTGTGGATTCATGAGATGATAACTGATTAAATAAGCGTAGCAGACAGCCCTGTGTGAGGTGAAAAGCCAAATATATTTGTGACCATGTTATCCAGGATCTGTTAAACTGTTAAACTCTTTTCAGCTAATGTTTCCTCACAAAGAAACACAGCACATAATTAATCATTTCTTTGAGATGTGTATTAGGTTGGGCATGTGTAACTAAAGCACACACAAGCAAGCTTATGTTTGATTGGTTGATGAACATCTGATGAGAGGCTCTCAAGAACCTAACCCTGTGTCTCCGCTAGGAACAGTGGCTCTGGATTCACTAAGTCAGCACTCGCTGATACTTAATAAACATAACTACCATGGAAAAAGAGGATTAACTGTATAGAAAATGTGGTCAATTTCATTTTTATGGACAGAAAATTTTAGTTTCTTTACAGTTTCTTCCCTAACACTCCTCTATATAATCAATATTCAAGTATGAAAGAATCTGAAATCATGTAACAGAAAACACAAGATATGAGATCAAATGAAGTTTTACTCCGTGTTCGTAAAACAGGACTTCTAGAAATAGACGTCATTTGCGTGTCTTTAAACTTAGAGAAAATATATTTATCTGTAACAGTATTCATAGTTGACAGATAGTAAGATTTCCTTATTTAATAGATTATTTTACAACTCAGGAAATTCAAAAAGGAATATGATGTAAAAAATGATAAACTGAATAGACATAAATATGAGAAAAAAATGGTATGAATGAAATGACACAGAAAAGTAATAGACCATTTCTTAAAACTAACTTGTTTGGATAAAAATGTGTGCTTATTTCAATTCATGAAAGCAAACATTTTAAACTCTATGAGAACATATACCTTGTACTTCTTTTTTTCATGGCCCACGTCACTATGCTAAATTTCATTCAGAACAACAATACATGTATATACACATTTGAAGAAAGCCAAATAGTTTCCATCTAACTACTGCTTTCATTACCAACTTTCTTTTTCAATGGTAGTTCTTTGAATTCAAATAAATTATTTTAAAATAGGTGGAAAATATATAAGCTATTTTCAGAGGTATTTAATGCTCATTTATATGAAGAAATCCTGTGCTTTGTAACTATGTTTTAGAAAAAACCAAAACGTAGCCTAAAAACAATAAGAAAACAATGTCAAATATTATTTTATGGAACCTAATGCATATTTTCCTGCCCTAACTCATGCTTAATATGTTCTTCAACATATTTCTTTGGGGTCTGTTTCTCATATGAAATTTTGTAGAGATGAAAGGAGAAAGAATGACCTATATTGCTTTAAAGTGGTAACTCGTTTTTTTTAAATTTCAAAGTATGTATCTCTTTTACACAAAAATGTATGAAAATGATTTGCCTCCAGGCAGGGACATCATAAGTCAAGGTTTTGCCATTATGAAATTTTTTCTTTTGAGTTACAAACCTATACAAAAGCTATAAGCCCTGAAATGTGACAGACTTCATAAGTGTAGAACAGGTGGTGCTGTCATACTATAGCAGGCATTTTAGAAGGTACCGTAAAACTAAATTACAGACGCATGTTATTTTCAGTAAATACAATTTCAACAGGAACCATATCCAAAATAGTAATTTTAAATAACTCAACTAAAAAACGTACAGCTGAATTTTGTCTCTCTTAAATAATCTTAGAAGAATAAATATTTCCAGAAGCAATACCCATGAGTAAACCTGCTATTATGTCTGGATCACTCGATGGTACCCAAAAACTACATGAAAATGTTTCACAACTCCACTTTTTTTAATATGGCTAATGCACAAGTAAAAGGCTCCTATTTTTAAAATTTAATTTCAAGTTAATTAAAGTTAAACTCTTACCTTTAGTGAGGAATTTGTTCACTTTAGTATAACAAAATTAGTTATAAAGCTCCCCAAAATGGTTTATCTATCTTTGTAGTAATTTGTTTATTCACAAAAGCAGGTGTGTGTGTGTTTTCTCTAACACCTAGAGTACTGCAGAGTATAGGATACAACTTGAGAAGCTTTCACATAAAAATATTTGATACTTCCAAATGACCATAGAGTGTTTTTTTTCTAATTTTTTTTGTGAAATATTTGAATATAATACCTGAGGAAGTTAGGATGAGTTCATTCAAATAAATGTTTTTAGGAAAATCTGTATTGCAATTTCTTTTGTAAACATTTTGATTTCTTGGTATAAAAAGAAGGAAAAAAATGAAATAAGATATCTAGTATGCATTTGGTGATGAAATTCCCAGTGTGTTGTATAAATATGGATATTGCCTCAAATTGCTTATAATTGAGAACTAGTACGGCTGGTAGTAACAGAAAAATGCTTGGCACAATATGTTAGTGTTCAGTCATCATAAATGATAAATGTTTCTGGTCAGCAAACTCTATGACCATGAGACTTCATTCATTTCATGGCCTATACAAGTAACTTATAGCACAAACTCCATCTCAAAACACAAAGTGTCTAAAACTTATTCTGCTTTCAAGGCACCATTGGTACTGATTGAGATTAGGCTAATATCCATTTGTAACAGGAAACAAAATATTGAATACTATTTCTGAGTTATCAGTATTCACTGAACTAATTTCCAGAAATTTGCACATACATGCTTCATACAAAAATGTGACAGTTTACTGGTAAATATGTAAAAGTATATGTTAACAATACTATTTTATAATTTTATCTGAGAAAGATTACATGTAAGAGTCTGCATTGATTTCATTAATTTAAATTGTATCTGAGGGAGATTTCAGAGTTAATGTTAATCTAAATACAGAGAATGTGTGATAATTTTTAGGATTCTGTATTTACTGTTTGGTCTCAGATCAACTGGAAGTCCATGGAATGATGTGGGTTTTGAGTATGAAATTTAGGTGTCTGTTAAATTAGCCTTGAAATGAAATTGCAGACTCTGAGTACTAACATCTAACACTTTAGCCCTACACATTAACACAGATTCAACATTTTGAAGAAGGCTCAGTATTTTAATAAAGATCTTTATGCAGAGTGAGGAGACTGATCACTAACCAGAACTCAGGTTCTGTCAAAACTAACTTTTTCACACGTTGACGTTGCAGGCTCACTTGTAAACATCCCCACACCTAACTTCATTTCTCTTTCTAAAACAATACATTCAGTATGCTGATGACTAGAGAGGGCCGTGTATTTTCAGATAAACAAAATTCTTCAAAAGGAAAATAAAAATACCTGAAAATATGTTTTTGAAAAGAAGGAGAGTTAGTAATTACTCAGAAGAACAAGGGGAGAAAATCATGGAGAATATTTAAAGGTATCAAGATGACGGTTAAGGGGCTGAAACATTAGGGTATTTATTGTGATTTGAATTGTTTAACAATTAGAATATGTGACATGAAGTTCTGCTGATCTCCTCACCCTATTTCAGACCACCAACTCCCTCACGTTCTCTTCCCGTGCTCTGCACAAAGGAAGTTCAGGGGCTGATCAACAGGTGTTCTTCCTCAGCAGATGGCCCTCCAGGTCACGCGACACTGAGTCTCCTTAGTATAGGCACCTCCACTTTCTGCAAGAGATTATTACAGACCATCCCGCAGTGTGGGTAAGGAGCACCAGAGAAAACATGCACACCTCAGTCTAAAGACTCTGTACACTGAAGTTTCTCCTTGACTTTCTCTGCTCTGCTTAAACAGGCAGGGAGGAAATGGAGGTGGGGCACGGGGGAAGATGCTAATGTGGACCTTTTTGCCCTCTCTTTGCAAGGCCGATGGCAATTCCTTTTAGGACACAGCAGGTACTAATGAGCTACGTTGTTTAGCTTTGGAGCGTTGGCCTCAATTGCAAGGCAACACCTGTCACGTTCCCCAGCACCTGGAAACTAATGACTGACAGTTAACTTGAGATGAAACAAATACCCTTTATCATCTCACAGTGTATTAATATTTCTAATACTCTCATTCGGGGACAATTAGTTCAGGTTAATGTGTTGCTCACTTATTCCTAAAGATTTTTCTGTAAGTGGTAGGTATCACAGTACAATTTTTAAATGATTGCAAATTTTGTGACGTGAAGGGTTTTTCCAGGCATCCAGGAACTATGAGACTTTTTACAGAATTGACCCAGAACTTTCACACCTCAGATTACTCTGCAATTCAAAGACTGTGATTCTTGTCACAAGAAAATTTCACTTGTATACAAGCACTTTAAGATGTATTTTCCTAAGAAACAACCATAGAAAGTTCCTTGAGAATAAGTCAGATCATACTTACAGAGGATTTGATTTGGAAAGCTGAACAGTCTACTGTTGCTTAATTAAATCCATATTAAGCGATACGGTCACTTCTTGATGAGAAAAATTAAACTCAGCATCAGGTATACACTGTATTTTTTTAACAAAAAGCTTTGAAAACTGATTATTGTGTTTCAGTTTGTTCTCTCTGAACAAAGTTAATCTCCCAAGTTCTGTATGAGTAAACAATAAAAAATACAGCAAGTGTAATATTTTAATACAGTACTTAAATTGACCAGTACTTCTGACTATTCCAGTTTCCTAATGCAATTAAAAGACTGTATATTGATATTGTCATCTTCAGTTATATACAAACTATAGCAGCAATATTCACCGTAAGAAAATAAACATCACATTAAACTCCCAAAGCAGTGACGATTTAGTCAGATTATAAAATTGTACAGGAGCAAGTTTTCAGATATTGCCTGTGTTGATAAGCTCATGTGGAGTTAAACTTTCTTATAATTGTATCAACTCACTATACTTCAACCATTACTGTCTAATATAAAAGATTTCCAAGAAGATTGAGCCTTATTTATAAATATGAGTATACACAAAGAAAAATATAAATTCCCTATGATAGAACACACTGCAGTTAATAATAATATATATACATTATGTCTGTTTTTAGTATGTGCACAATCCCAGCCATTAAAGAGTTACAATGTCTCAGAAAAAAGTGAATATTTCAAATTCTAAATAAATTTGATTTGTCATGTTTTCACTAGAAAACAAACGCATTTTGCTGTGAATTTATTACAAGAGCACAGCCTATTTGTTTTCAAGTTCATTTCCCCTGGGATAAAGTGGCAGTAAATGGATAATCCATGGCTTGATTTCGCACAGTTAGGCATCCCAGCATGCACCAGAAAGAGAGCAAATGAAAGAACTGGGACATTTATAAGAAAGCTCCCTGCAGACTCATTATTGGCAGTGCCATGAACCATTACAAACCCACAGCCCTGAGAGCTCCAAAATGCATGCTGTGGTATACCACATTCATTGAAATATAGAATAATATATTTTCTAACTCTTTAATTTATATTTAACCTTTCATTTCTACAGCTAGAGTAATTGAGTTTCACATGTAAACAAAATTTAGATATTTATTATATTTTTGTAAACTAAATCTAGTTGGAAACATGTAATACACACATATATGAATAATTGAAACTTTTAAGAGCCTTCTTATTCCTCCTAATACCATAATATCTGGTACTTCCAGTTTCCAAAAGCACATTTAATATAAATTTTGGTTTTATTTTTTTTAAAGTCAAAGTAAAATGTTACCAAATTTTATATAATAATCAAAAAGTACATACATTCTATCTTTTTTCACAACAAAATATAATTGATGTTAATATGCAGAAACTCAGTTCAGAGCAAAATCATTGTCACTTGTCAGTTCTCCCGGCCAAATAACATACATTTAATTATTTCACTTGAGGAAAAAAATCTCATAAAACATAATGCAAAAACGTTGGAGCACCAAAAAAAATCTGACACTCATTTTGATACATAACTACCATAAATATGGAAATAGTGCATGGGGATTATGCTTTTTACAATGATAACACAACTATAACTACCTGCAGGGTCAAAAAATTAAGATTTGGCATGGTTGATAGTTTATAGCTATCCCTAAAATAAACTGAAAAGCCAGAAGAAACCAACAACTTGAATATTAGAAGAAAGAACAATTTACAACATACACCTACTTATTACCAAGAGATGTCAGAAAACAGATCCACAGATAGATAAGATGACTGTGTGGGTCAGTGTAGATAATCCAAACACTGAGTTCTACAGCTTTTTATGCATATATCTCAGCTCCAGTTTTAAGACTAAATTCACCATGGGTAAGTTCTTCCTCTGTTGATAACTATAACATTAACAATAATAATCATATCTGCCTTTTAAAAATTATCCATAATGTACCAGGCATTAACTGAGGACTTTTATATAATTAGATAAGTATTCAATATAAATCATTTTAATTTTAAGTCATACAGTTTATACGTTGAAGAATGCTTACTTGATAACTGTTTTTTTTCACATTACTCTGTTAAGAAGGTTAACAGAGTTTTGATAAGTAAAGGAAATACTGGGACACGTTAGCAGATGCAGACTTATTGCCTAGAAGGTATTTTGAACATTATGAATCTCACTTCATGGTGAATGTGTGAAAAAACATTTTCAACATTGAAAATAGTCATATACACACAAAAAAATTCCAGAGTCTAGATCATCAGTTGGTGGCATATGGCTAGCTCAGCAAATATAGCTGTTGAGATAGTTTTTAGTAAAGACACTCTGGAAAATCTATGGATAAATGCAAGGATTTATTTCGAGGGAAAAAATTACCAGCCAGCAATGTTGGATTTTTTACGGCTTTTTCATCCTCCAGCTGGTTATGTTCATTTTCTGCATCTTCTTTTAGGGACATCTTTCTAACCAACTTGTTCACTCCCCTAATGCACTCTCTCACTCTCCTATAGTGGGAGTTCCCTCTTCTGGAATCTCTTCTAAGACGTTAACCAGTGGCTAAAGATTTATCTCACTGATAAACTAAGTTAGCCTGGAGTGATAGTTTTAATATAAGCGTCACCTAATTTTTACCTATTCAAATATTTTATTGACCAAAGGATTGGATTAGGAATGAGGTTTCATAATGAGTCTTACAAATCCTTCCCCCCACTGCCTTCGCCCCAAACTTACCTCATATGCCCTCTGCAAGGGCCGTGCTGGCTGCTTCTTCCTGGAACATGCCAGCCACGCTGGATTTTAAAATCCTGATATTTGTTTTTCTTTTTGCCTGGGATACATTTCCTCGATACAGTCACACTCCTTAGGTTTTATTCATGAGTCACTTAGGTGTCCCTCCTGACCAGTTCTGGCAACTGAGATAGGTACGTGATTGTACGTTTAAAGCTTTCTACAACAAGCTTTCTGCATTTCTGCTTGAAATATCTATTTCTATCACTTTTAATCCCAACTGAAACAAATTGGAGGGTAGTACCTCTGATAAATAAATAAAAACCTAACTACCTCCACCCTCCTCCCCAAATATATATATGTTAAAAAAGAAAGAAATTGGGGTAAATCACTTCGTAGAAATTTTCTGTTTTGTATTTCAATTAGAAAATTTCTTAATTTCCATTGATATTCTGATAAAAATTATTGCTCACTATCAATCAAATATTTCCACATCTTTAATTATCCTATTGATAAAAAGTACTGCACCCCAATTCAACCAGCTTTTAATCTCCTTTATGGCAAGGATCATGACCACTTTCTTTTTCCTTGTATGTCTATGTATTCCACCCATTACTCTCTTCTCTGTGCTGGGTTTGGGGTGTACAGGCATGGTGAGTGGACCAGTGCTTTTGAAGAAGGCTGTGTTTATAGAAATAGATTTGTGTTTGTAGTACAACTCTCAGCTCAAAAATAATTAAATGCTATATAGCATACAAACTGCAGGTTACATAGCTGTTAGTAAGGACATTACCATTTCTTTATTTGATAAATATCACTTTGAAATTTTGAACATATATATGTGGAGACTGAGCCTTTGATTAAAGCTTGAGTGCCCAAACTACTTTGTTTTAATCTGAAATCACTTAAGCATAGCTTTTATGCCTTTACAATTTCTAGTGTGCACAGTGAAGAAAATAAAAAGAACCCTGCACAGTTTTAACATGTAAATCAAGTCAACCTAGCCTATCCCTGACTAACCAGAAGCTAATGAAATGAAGCACACTGATATCCTAATGACTCCTACCAAGCCCTGAGGCAAGTTACGTCTTTTGGTCAGAATTCAAAGACATTGCATAAGACTTATATCTAAGCTAAATTTTGTTTAGAAGTGTTAAAAAAGCAGTTGCTCAAAATTCACCTTAAAAGAAAAATTTACAAATTGAGGAAACTGGATCAGAATGATCTACTTTCACACAGCCTTGCTGTTTCCGTATTGTTTGTAACTTTCTGGCAGGAGTCATTTTATGACTTAGTGTCTGTTTATAGAAAATTAGAAGGAACCTCCATCACCTGTGTCTATTCTCTTAGAAGCTTGACTAAAGGAGAAAATACTGGAAACCCCTGTGGCCTGGGCTCAGTAGAGTCATCATTAGTTGATTGCGCAGCTAAGGAGTTTTACATTCATCTAATTTTAAAACATGTAAATAATGCCCATTATGTGACAGACACTCAGTATCTGAGTATGAGGTCTTAAAGATAAGTATCATCAAAGACCCTCACAGAGAATTCCCTCTCATGCAAATTCACACTCAAAAAAAACTACAGGATGTATTAGTTCCTACTATGTCTTTAGATCATACATATTAATTATATTAACTTCTTCCCTTTACTGTAAACTCAAAACTAAAGTCATACATTTCATGTTTTACACATTCATATAAATTAAATTATATTATTACTATAAGATACACCTAAGAAAATATGTAAACACCTCAGTATTGTGTCATTAAATAAAACTGTATTTAAAAGGTTTATCAAGATGGAAATGGTCTAAATGTCCATCAACAGATGACTGGATAAAGAAGATGTGATATATTTATACAATGGAATACTGCTCAGCCATAAAAACCAACAACATAATGCCATTTGCAGCAACATGGATGTTCTTGGAGAATGTCATTCTAAGTGAAGTAAGCCAGAAAGAGAAAGAAAAATACCATATGAGATCGCTCATACGTGGCATCTGGAAAAACAAAAAAAAAAGAACATAAATACAAACCAGAAACAGACTCATAGACATAGAATAGAAACTTGTGGTTGTCAAGAGGCAGGGGATGGGAAGGAACAGAATGGGATTTCAAAATTTGTAGAAACTGACAGGCATATGTATAATAGATAAACAGGATTACACTGTATAGCACAGTGAAAAAAAAATGTGACAGTGAATATATGTATGTTCATGTATAACTGAAAAATTGTGTTCTACACTGGAATTAGACACAACATTGTAAAATGACTATAACTCAATTAAATGTTAAAAATAAATAAATAAATAAATAAATGTTTATCAAGGTTTATTTTCAATAATTTTTTTTATTTACTGATTTATTAATGCTTAATTGTTGTTACCTAACTTTTTTTCATTAAGAGACTATTTAAAAAAGAAAAATGTTAAGATTTTATTAGAAAAATAAGTAAATTCTCATCAGGCTATTTCTTCATGTTTCCATTTGGTCATAAAACACCTCTGGCTGGAGAATTTCTGTCTTTTTCTTCAGAGATAGGGATAATAAAACAGAAATCAAGAAAGGTAATGAAAACCTGTAGACTTGGACAAGGGTATCTCCATGCAGAATACTGAAAATGTGAGGTGTTTACTTGCATATATTTAACTACTACTACTACTACAAAAAAAGATGAGCCTAAAAAACAAACAAACAAAACAGGGAATTTATATTCAGAATTTAGAGGATTAGGACTTTCTAACTTAGGAAACAAATCTATTTCTTACCTCTAACTTCCCTAGCCAGTAGAAGATTCTCAGTTTAGGACACAGCTCAAGGCCAAAGAAAATTCAGATAAGACACAGACTCAGAATAAAGGTCAAATCTGTAATATGGCTGCAACACTGTTATGACCTCTGAAAAGAACATGGTTGTGTGGTCTAGAAAAACTTACAAGTTAGAAAATGGGTTCTAGAAAGCATAAGGGAAAGATGTTTGCTATGTTCAAAGCATCAGTAATCAACTCAAGAGAAAAGACCGTCTTAAAAATGTGTGGTGTAGCTGTTTGCAGAGATAGTAGCTACAAACTGGAATCAAATACATAGAAAGCCTAAAATGTGTTTGAGAGAGCTTTATTAGTAAGAGTACTGTCAGTCTGCACTGCCTGAAATTCAGACTTTATAAAAAGACTTTTAGGACACTAACCTTCCAGAGGCAATGAGATTTGATCAGCTGCCAAAAGAACATATATATCAATGCTCTTTTCTGAATTAGCCAGGGTGAAGGGCAGAAAAAGAAAAACAAATACTGCATGATATCACTTATATATGGAATCTAAAACTTACAACAACTAGTGAATATAGCAAAAAAGAAGCAGACTCACAGATATGGAGAACAAACTAACAGTTACCAGTGGTAAGAGGGAAGGGGCAATTACAGTGGTAGGGAAGTAAGAGGTACAAACTATTCTGTATAAAATAAGCTACAAGGATATATTGTATAACACAAGGGATTATAAACAATATTTTATAGTAACTATAAATGACGTATAAACTTTAATAACTGTGAATCACTATATTGTATACCTACAACTGATATACTATTGTACATCAACCATCTTTCAATTAAAAAAAAAGAAAAAGAAAAAGGTTCTAGAGTGTGTAACTCACATCTAAGCAAACAAAAGTCTGGGAAACCCTCTCAGGGAGCAGAACCAGGATCTACTTAAGGAGCACCCTTTACCCAACAAGTGTGTGGAATTGGCAAAAAATGCCCAGTGGAATATCAAAGTTCACATGTACCAATGGGTATATTTATCGACAGACAGTACCGTTTCCACTGAGACATTAAAACTCATTTCAAGGGGAAATCATCAGATATGCAAAAAGTGTCATGTGACATGTTACAACAACAGTGCCCTGTAAACTAATGGAGGCAAAGAAGGAAGGAAAGATGAGAAAGCAATGACAAGGGAAGTCTATCCTGCAGTATGCAGGCCCAGGAATGGCTGTGTAGGACCTCATCCACTAGGCTGAACCAGAATTGCTGTGAACAGTTGGCCAAGAAAAACTAGTGAAAGATAAGGAAAGAGAGCAAGTTAGAAATGAAGCAAGGAAAGGAAGGCAAAAAACTAAGGGCACAACTATTAAACACTTAATATATGAAACCTACATGCTCAGTTTTCAATACAGAGTTATACATAGGTATCAAATGTCCCGAGTCACATGGTATATATCACTTATATATGCCAGACACTTATGTTCTAGGTACATTACAAATATTAAATCAATTAATAATTACAACAATTATTTGAGGAAGGACCTGTGTAATCCCCATTTTTCAGAGGAGAACCTGATGCCAGAGAGGCTTATTAACTTTTTGATGTTCACTCAGCTAGTAAATGACAAAGCTGCTATATGAGCACATCATCTTATTTTATCTTCTCCATTATCCTGTGCCAAAATGTATTACTATTGTTTTACAGTTAAGAAAACTGATGCCCAGGGAATTTAAATAATTTATGTGAGGAGATAACTAGAATTCATTGTAACTTATATTTGAAGCCAAGTATAGCTAGCTCAGGTACCAATGCTCTCACCACTACATCACTTTCTCTTTGCTTATATAAAGAAAAGAATCAGACAGTGTGTGAGGGAGTGAGAAATGAGTCAAATATAAGGACTACGCTTTACTGAGCAAGAAGTGCAGAACCACAAAGAACAAACTAGAGGTTACCAGTGGGGAGAGGAAAGGAGAGAAGGGTATTGCAGTCGTAGGCGAGAAAGGGTAATGAACTATTAGGTATAAATGAAGCTATAAGGATATATTGTACAATGGGACTATAGCCAATGTTGAATAATAATATAAATGGAGCAAAACCTGTAAAAATTGTGAATCACTATATTGTACACCTGTAACTTATACAGTAAAAATTTAAAAAGAAAAAAAAGAAAGAAATAGGAAGTATTTAGGCAAGTCTTAGACATCCAATTTTTGTTAAATAAATCAAATTATAGTTTAAAAAAGAAATTAAGAAACTTTATAACCTCGATATCCAGGTAATATAATGAATTTTTTGTAAAAGTCAGTCTCATTAGCACAAAATGATGTTAACTTCAAGCACATGGGAGGGGTGGGATGAGAAAAATATGACATTAGACACTTGAGATAATGAAAAAGCAACTGCAAATGCCAAAATTCTATTAAGAACCAGGACATATCTTGCGTAGGTTGAGTTTTTGTTAATAAGAACCATTCAATTTCTTAAGAGGTTAAGCAAAAGTGTGTGTGGTAGCCATGAAACAGAGACTAGACAGAGTGAATGACAGACAGAGACACACAGATAAACAGAGAAAAAGAAATACAGACAGAGAGAGACACAGACAGAAAGAGACAGAGATAGAGAGAGAATGAAAAATAGGGAGAATTCAGATGATAAAAACGTCATAAGCAGAATCTCTAATTGCCAGATCTTTGTGTTAAGAATATTAACAGAAATGATAGTTTTAAAAATGTCCTTATTTTATCCTTTTAATTGATGTATCCTTGATATTTTTCCTTATAATAAAAGTTACTGATTTAGTATACCTTTATGTATAAAATAGTTTGAATGAAATAAAATCATTGACAAGATGTTATTAATCTGAATATATTTTAAATCAATTTACAATGGTAACAGAACTCTGAAGGATGTTCAAGATTTTAAAATAACTGACACCTTGAAATCCTTAGAACCCCTTCCAGAATGAATTGAAATGTTTTAAATAATCAACAATACACCGAAACTGTCAATATGATGCTAACACAGATACCAAGTCAAATTGTTTCTTCTTAAATTTTGTTCTCTAATGAGTAAACAAACAACAAAAATAGATCAAGGAACATTTAAGAAATTGATAGAAAAATGCTTTAGGACAGGGTTATAGTCTGAATATTTTGTCCTCCTAGAAATTCATATATTGGAACTCTAAACCCCAAAGAGGATGACATTAGGAGGGAGAGTGTTTGGGAAATGCTTAAGCCATGAGGGTGGAGCCCTCATGAATGGAATTAGTGCCTTGGGAAAGAGGCTCCAGAAAGCTCCTGGCACCCCCTCACCTTGAGAGGACACAGACAGAATCCAGGAGAGGGCCTTCACAAGAACATAACCAGGCTGGCACCATGATCTTGGATTTCTCGGCCTCCAGAAATGTAAGAAATATTTTCCTGTTGTTTATAAACTACTCAAGCTACCCAGGCTGGTATTTTGATATAGCAGCCTGAATGGACTAAGGCAGACTAATGCCAGTGAAATAAAATTGCTTACTTTCAAGGTTAGCTTTTAACCTTGATACATACACATACACACACACACATGCACACACACACACACATGCTGCATACTGACAGTCATATATACATATGTTTATATACATATATGTTTATATACATATATATAAACGCTGAGGATATCCAGGTCCAGAATACGAACATCAATAGACCTTATAAAATGGCTTCTACACCAAGTGAGCATGGTATTGGTAAAGTGATGGAGGGAGAGAGGGAGGGTTGTTCCACTGGCTTCTCTGATATAATAAACTCAAGTAAATTTTGTTCTTAAATCTTTTAGAAATATAGATCAATATATCATTCTTCATTTATTCTTTTGGAAATGTAATAGTTGTAATAAAATAAAAATCAATTTGTCAAGCAAATCTTGATTGCATCATCCTCAAAGGAAAATGCAATCCAGCAATAAAATATCCTGACAAGAAAATAGTAATAAGCTTAAAGCCTCATCTCATACTTGTTATCCTGACAGCAATATCTCTGGAATATTCTCTTGACAGGAAAATTCCATTTCATTATCTTCAAAAAGAACTATCCAGAAATTTTTCCTCCCAAGGAAATAGTTATTATGCTGACAGAAACATTTCAGTTTCAATGCCCAGAAAACAGCATCACTCTTAACCTGGAATAGAAAGGATTTCAATGAAGGGTAGCTTGTTCCTTTGGCTGCTGGAGATATGGTATGTATTTACTTAAAAGGAAATAAGAAAGACATAAAAATATCAAATCGAAACACAAATTCAGATTGTCATCTTATAATATGATTGGCATATTAAAATTTTAAAGAGACACACAAATAGAGGCATATATTGATCTACCACTTTCAAGCACTCAAACTGTTTTTGTATGGCAACATCGTATACCTGATAGCCATACTATACAAATAGTGTGGTTGGACAAGGAAGGAGATTCTGTATGCAGAAAGGGTTGGGTGGAGGCTGACATACAGTTTCCTTCCATCCCTGGGCATCAAAAGATCTTCCGTAGACTTGCTTACTACATTACTCAATCTTGTGACATAGCCCATGAGCAATTATCACAATTCTAATTCCAGCTAAATCTCATCCTATGTGTGTGATCTTGGAGCAGTTCATTTAGAGATATGAGCCTAATTTGTAAAGTGAGGATAATCAAACTCTTAAACATTTTATTATTTTCCCTAAGGATAGAGTTATAAAAAGTGTGGAGACTGATAACATGGAAACATCTAAAACAGCATGATGTGACATATCCCACCTCCCACCAAAATCCAAAAGAAGATAAAAAAAAGTAGTAAAACTTCAAATGATAGTGAAGAAAATGATGTATTCTTTAACTTTTGCAAATTATTTGGGTGCAGTAACAAAAACACACACTAATCATATCCTATCTTATGTGCCTAAATAGTACCTAAGATAAGAGAAAGCTTCTGACTCATCACTGCTTTCTATTTTATCTTTGGGTTGATGGTTAGAGATAGTCCTCTCAAATTTAATAGTTAGACCAAATTAATTAGGAAAATTTATTTCACAATGAGACTTGTGAGTTTTAACTGGATATTATTTTATCTGCATCTGTTACTGCATTCATAATATATATTACGTATATTTTGTGGTTTGTTTAATTATATTACAGACAAGTGCATTTTAAACACAAACCTAAAATGAGAAACCTAAAAATGACATTGACTGCTAAAAATAGAAACTAGTGTCCAATCCCACTTACGAAGAGAAATGCAAAATCCTTAAATAAAAGAACAGCAAGTTAGTTTGTAGAAAGTTCTCCATCATAATCATATTTGATTTTGTTTTTATTTCATTACTGTGAGGATAGATGAGTGTATTGGAACCAATTTATATTGCACAGACATATATATATATACACATATATACAGATAAATATATATAAACATATAAAATCTCAATGGCTACCCAATAAATTCAACAAAATCTCATATTAAAAAAATAAAATGATATATAGCCTTAAAAAGTTACTGCAGAGAACCTATACTATCATGAAGCAAACATTTACTCTAGAATAATAACAATTATTAAACTTAGTGTGTGTGTGTATATATATATATATATATATATATATATATATATATATATATATATATATAACTGAATCACTATGCTGTACACCAGAAACTAACACAATGTTGTAAATCAGCTATATGTCAATTAAAAAATAAAACTTAAGGATAAATATCTGACAATTTATCCTAAAAAGTTAAGAAAAATCACTAAGAGGAACTAATCTCTACCATAAGTATTTTAGGATGCAATTATTTATTCAAAATATTTGAGACAAAACTATTTGAAATGAGGGGAAATAATTTTGTTGACAGACATATGGATTAATATATATATACATATATTAGATATATATTATATATACAGTGGCCACTTTGTCACCATAGAGAGATTCAGTCTCTGGATGAAATTGACAGTCTGGCAAGGGGAAGAAACTGGATTTGTAATGACATTACAGTGTCTCTGAATTAAAATCAACTTTTAATCGCACTTTTCTCTAGAATTTCAGATGCTACTGTTTTAGAGTTAGAGTTGAGTATTTGTTACCTAAAACTAAAGGTTTCTCATTAATATAATAAATTTCATTAAATCTAAGCATTTTTCTTGGGTTTTTAGGGATAGGTAGATAGACAGAAAAATGATAGATATAGATATTGACATTGATATACATATGTATCATGCTATACACATGAGGTCAAAAGAAAGGAAAATGATGCTCTGCTAGGTTCCAGTCATATTATACCACTAGTCATCAGTGCAATACTTAGTTACAACATGAGAACCATAATAATTGAAAAACAAGTATGCATACAGAATGACTTCAACTTTATCGAACTATATGCACATGAATAGAAATAAGTAACTCTTTTTTGTTTACTGTATGGATAGTGGCATAATTTGTACTTTATAAAGTTGTAGATTTTTTTTTAATTCCCTATATAGATATAGATTAGGAAGAAAACTAGGGTTACTTCAATATATTAAAAATATACACATATAGTTTATATTTGCTGTATAAACATATACATATATAAAAACACTGTGAGATAGATGTGTGTTAGTATGTATACATATATTCCTTTTAGTATTAAATAAAAATAATGAGACATACATAATATATTTATGTGTAGAAAATGTATGTATGGATAGACAGTAGATGGTAGATAGACAGATACAATAATTTACCAGCAGACATTGTTGTTTAAACAAATCATGCAACCATACTACTGTTAAACATTATTCTTTTAGATACTGGAACAGATATAAAGAAAGTCAAATAAAAATATCAATTGTCTATGTAACAATACAATAATAAATATAACAGCATGACATTTTGAATAAATAAATCACTCAAATCAAGCAAAATGCTTAATTTTTGTTAAGGAAGATACATGTGTTACTTCCTTTCAAATGAATTCATTTTAAAGAAAATATAAGAAAAAACAGGACAGCTAACAAATCCTTAATTTGTTTTCTATATTGAACTAATATGAAAAGTAATGTTCCATAATGCCATGTAATAGCTTCAGTAACACTGGGAATATGTGAATGAACCAAAAAAAAAGTGTGTCTGTACTTATATGAAGCACAACAGAATAAGGATTCAAAGGTTAGACTGTATACATAGAACAACATTACTGAAAATTTTAGGTTTTGCCATATTTAAGAAGTGGAATTTTCCAGTACTATTATCTTCTCTTAAACTGAAACTGGCTAAGCATTTATAATTTCAGTCCAAGTATCATGTTTCTGGCATTAGTAGGCCTCCATTTGGAAAACAATGTCATAGGGTTCTTGTAGACAGATGGATAAATGAACAAAAGCAAAATAACATCCTAAGTTTTCTCCCTTTTATTTGATCTTCTGCCAAATGGAACTATATTTCTGTACAAAACAAAAAAAATATATCCTGGCATAAATTTAACTCTTCCTATGTCAGTTTTCTCTCTGAATTTATCTTCTCTGGCATATCTCCATTTAATAGAACGATTATATTAAAAACTTGTTCAGAGTGAACATTTCACCAGATTCTCTCAGTGTATAAATTAGTCCTTGGAATAATTAAATCTGTATTTAACTACGACATTGTTTGTTGGTATGGGCTGAATTGGGTTCCCCCAAGCTTTCTATGCTGAAGAACATCATGACACGCCTATATATGGAGATAAATTGAGATCATTAGGGAAAGCCCTAATCCAATCTGAATGGCCTCCTTGCAAGAAGAGAAGATTAGGACACAGGCACCTACAGAGGGAAGACCACGTAGAGACACAGGGAGCAGAAGGCCATGTCCAAGCCAAGGAGAGAGGCCTCAGAAGAAACCAGGTCTAAAGATATTTTGATCTCAGACTTTCTAGCCTCCAGAATTATGAGAAAATATACTTCTGTTGTGTAAACCAACCAGTCTGAGGTACTTTGTTATGGCAACTTAGGAAATTTATGTATCTACAACAAAGTAAGTTTGCTATTTTGAGCCTTTCTGGTAGCTGTTTTCAATGTGATCAGTCCACTTACCTGTGTGTACTCCTAAACTATGAAGTTTCAGTAACTAGGTCAGCAGTATACCAGTGTTTAGTTAGTTGTATAGACAAAGATGCGCTCAGGGTAAAAGAGACAAACAGATCAGTTGAAAGATATAAGACTTTTATTCCATGAATTAAAAGTACAATACTTCACCATCACATCAAAAAAACTGATTCTCATATCTGACAAAAAAAAATGCATTCTTTTTTGTAAACCAATAGAAATGATACCTACTTCATGAGATTATTGTGAAAATGAAACAAGGTATTTGTGCAAACGTCTAGAAGATTACTGACCACATAATCAGTATCATACTGAATTGATTTGAAAAAGATATTTTCCTATTACCCAGACTACTTAATCAGTAAATGAAAGCTATCAAGAGGGGGATGTTATGAACAGATTCTCTTATACAGGAAATTCACTGAACAATAGCATAGAAAATAGGGTGGAGGAAGTTGATACCAGAACACAAAACCCTAACCCTAACCCTAACCCTGTATAATAAAGGTTTCACTCATAATATGTCCAGGGAGCAGTAAGAAACCTTTATTCTTAGACTGAGAGCCATGTGTTGGGTACTGTTAGGACCTATGGACTAGGTGGTTAGAAGCTAAATTGCAAAGGCAGAAATAGAAGGATTTAGAAACCATGTGGGAGTGCTGGGAAACAAGCCGCTGGAAAACAAGCAACTAGAAAACACGCTGCACCTAAATTTCCATGAGCTTAAAATATTATATTCACACTTACTTGCTTAAAATGCACCTACTTGCTTTGTTTTAATGTTTTACGCAGCAGATGACCTATAACACGTATTATGTTAAAGAAAATTCGTTAAGGGGCAATCCTGAGATTGACCATAAGGGCACGAAGGAAGGCAGATATTTCCTTAGGGTAAAACAATGGATGGTCCTGGAAAGCCAGATCATCCATTGCCAGAACTTTGTTCTGGCGTGAAAGCATGCGATTTAACCCAGGGGAAATATTTGCTATCTCAAGATGTTCCTGAGGCAATAACAGGATAGACTTAGAAATTTTGCATACCCCGAGGAGGGTGATTGTTCCTGGAAGGGATAGGCCTGAAATTAATCAGTTAATCAGCAAGCAGAACTTAGTGCTTATCGCATGGAACATCTAAAGCCCCACTTCTTTGATCACATTCTTTTCTGAGCTGTAATACTTCCAATAAATACGATGTTGACCAGGCTTTCGGCACTCAAGATTTCGGCACGAGATCTTGAGTCCCCTGGTCCCATCTTTGCTCTTTACTTTGTCTCTTTGGTTTCTTAAGTCTTGCGTTGCCAGTCCTCAGACAGGGTCCCAATCTGCACTGGACGCAGCATGGGAGAAAATACTGGGAGAAAATACGAAGGCTCCTGAGAAGGGGAATACGTGTTGAACGTAGTGCTTAAAAAAGATTTGTCTGACAATGCAGGCTCTGCATTTCCTTGATATTTTAGTTTAATGCTTGTAAATCAAGGATAATGAAATACGACTTATGGGGAAATTGGGAGGATTAATTACAGATGCTAATGTTTGTAAAGAGCTTTAATAATGCTGCATTCAAAGTCCTGTTGCATCTCAGTTCAGAGCATTTGCATTCTTTCCGTTGTGAATTTCTATTCACATTGTCTGAAGCTGCTGTAGACTGAGCTCTAACAAAAGTAGTTTCTGAGAGCATTTAATGAAAAAGGCACCCGAGAAGAGCAACTGGCAGGGTCAGACCACCCCAAGCAGCATAAGAAAGGCTGGGTTCCCAAGATGGGAGGTCACTAGGAAGAATTTCTAAGAGAAGCAGACAGCCTTCCGCAGACAGCCTTCCACTGTTCTTCTCATTACTCATTCATCCCCTAACTTTTTTCCTCAGATTTTGAGAATCTCAAGTCACTCCATATGATAATTAACAGTTAACCACAGGGATAATCTATAACTGATACCAAAAATTTTCATTAAGCCTTTTCTATAAATTTGATTATAGTCAAAAGTTATACATTCTTTTGTAGTGACCAAATCATTTCTATGAAGCAATTTAGAAATGTGTGATATAAGGTGTCCACATGAAAAATTCTTTATATACAAAACACATGAGGCCCTAGAAAATCACTACTTATTATTCCTTAGATTTTTGCTTCACTGTCATAGATCATATTTACCAAGAAAATGTTCTCTGGGAGTGCAGAAACTTAAATCCCAGCTCTGCCATTTAATTACTGCTATAATAATACTACCAATAATAAAATTCCTTTAGGCAACTAATATTATGAACATATAGCATTTGTTAGGCAGTATTCTTGGCATGTCTGATAGTGAGTGGATAAGTGAGACTAAACCGGAAATTAAAATTTTTTTCATTTGCACACACGTCTCTTATTTTTTATGTAATATGTTTCTATTACATTTATGACAAAAGCGTTAAATCTGAATTCAATACTCATCATTCTTGGCCTCATTAAGCCATTTTTCTTGGAATTATCCTCTTCTTTCATATCATGGACTCTTCCAACCAAACTACCCCAAAGTATTTATTCTCTTAATTCTTGCCTTTTCATCATTAGCATGTCTCAAAAAGTCATCCTTCTGTCTCTGTCCTATCTCCCACTAATGTAATCAAGGCCCTAAATCAGGCATAACTATGTCAAATGGCTTGGTGAGAGGGCTGTCAACTTTTATTTTCTTTCCTTTATTTCTCATTCTACTCAGTCTGCGTTACTGTGCACTTTGCTAAATGTAAAGAACAGTGGCATGGTGACATTCGATTCCAGGTGTCAGCTCTATCACTTACTGTTTTTGTGACCTTGCTAATGGCACCTAAAAACACTAAGCTTTAGTGTCATCAGCATGAAACGGTAGAGCTATTACCAAGATACCGTTATCTTCTCTCTTACTATAAACATTTTTGAAGTCAATTTTTTAAAATATCTAGACTGAATTCACCACATTATTGCCTCTGGTTCTTTCCCACCACTGCTCCATTAACTGTGTGCTTTGTGCTAAGAGCTCCTTCCCCATAAGACTTTCCTCTAGGTAGGTATTTTTATATATATATATATATATAATTTATATATAAATATATAAATATAACCTCAAGTTCCAACACAATTTTGGCTTTTTTCCTTATAGTCTTCTACAGTGATTCAGATCATTGTTCTCTCTTTAAGAACAAATATTTTTTCCCCCTTAAACCTCTAATTAGAATTCAACCATAGTGAAAAGTGCAGTGTATTCCCATTTCAAAACTACTGAGATGGAGAATGGAATCATCTGGCTGTCTTTACTAACCTTGATTCATAATACTGGGCTAAGGAGGGACATAGCTTCCCCTAAAGCGCAAGACTACTGAGTACCTAAAAGCAAGTATGTGATGTTCTACTAAAGAGGAAGGTGAGGGGATTCAGAATAGGAGTAATATGATCTGTTTATATGGCACCAGATGCTATGTACCACAAGCAGGATCCCAAACACTGTTTTCAAAATTCTAGGGAGCCAGAGGGGAGAAATTGAATTTATATCTGCACAACTGCTTAGTGGAAGGAAAGTTGGGCTACATATAAAAATAAAGGGCTTTGTTTCTGACTCTGTACCTAATGCCTGTCTACAGTATCATTGCATCTCTTTTGGTGTAGTTTCCTTGTGTATTAATAAAGGTCTTGAGGAAAGGGAATTTAGTAACGCATAGGTTTCTGATTTGAGTGTCTGTAGGAGGAGTGAGACTATTCTTCAAGATAGAAAATGTCATGGGAAGGTAAATTTTAGGAGATAAATGAATATGTGAAGAACTACTGGATGTGAAGAACCTACTCAAATGAGAGATTCAGTAGACTGTTGATTGGCCTATGCCAATACTGCCTGGCATAGATACATCTGAAAAGGAAATATTTGGAAGTCATTTATTATATATTACAGATATATAATATTTGAAGCTACAGGGGTGAGGTATTAATCCCTTAACTAATTAATCCCTTAAGAGATTGAATACAGAGCTCCAGCTAACACCAACATAGAGCCATGGGCATAGTTAATGAAGACTACAGACTTTTTTGTTGACTATATTATATATATAGTCAACGATTTTGATATTTTTAACTGTGTTTAATCTTTTTGTTTTATTCATCTCTTGACAAGGGTACACAACTGATACTTGGAGAAATGTTTTATCCTTAATAAATGCCAGAAATGTTTTTGAAAAAAACACTTACATGTCAACAATTTTGCCAATTACATTTCTTAATGTAAATGATCTTTTGATTGTATCTCATATTTTGCTTGCTTTTAGTTTCTGATTCCAGCATCCTTTATTTGAGGTCTCAGTTGCAAAATGTAATAAAGACAATTACACAGTCAGATAATTTTATTGTCACTGAAATAGGCTGCCTCTACAGTACGTAGAATTAGGGGGAAAATGAGTATGAAGACAAATCAAGTAGTTTATAGTGATTGTTATAAATTAAATAAAAAAATTAGAATAAAATTTTGAATTCTATGACTGAAAGAAAATTCCAAAATGTCTACTACTAAATTTTATGGGAACTAAATAGTTATGAGTTAATGATTTCATATTTTAAGTTTGAGCTTTCTGTCATTACCCCTTCATTATTGGAAATACAAAATTTTGTTAAACAACAACAACAAAAAATCCACTTTTCTTCTCTGTAGTGACTACAAAAAATAAAACACTCCATATTCATGAAGAAAGATACTAGGTAGTGGAAATTTGCTAATTAATTCATCCATCTCTCTGGACATTTATTCAAAAACATTATTACAAGTTTACAAGTATTAGGGAGGTGAATTGTTTGTTTTTTCTTTTATTCAAGAATTTTCCAGGAGTCTACTTAACATATAGTTCATACAATAAATGCTTATAGAGTGGAAGGATCAATAAAAATGATAATTAAGAATAAATACACTTTTACACTATTAACTATAATGTAATGTGATCAATAATAAATGTTATAATAAATTACTATGAAAATACTGTTGGTTATAAGGAGGCTTCACAGGAGGATATGACTGCTAAAAGATCAAAAAGTCAGTCATAAAAGGAATACATTATTTAAAGATGTGAACAAGAGTAAATATGATGAATTAATAACTGGATATTAATACTTGATTCAAAATGGTTTGAATAAGAAGTTTTTTTGTATCAACTTTTTATTTTTTAAATGTATATCTGCTTCAATTTTATAAGTCTTGCATTTCATGAAAAAAATCATGAAATGTTTATTAGTCAACAAATTCACTTGGAGAGAAATCTACAACAAATAAAATAGATTTTCTATAAAGGAAAGGATCCAATAAATGTTTCCAACAATACAAAGCACTTTGTAAAGCATAGATGTGTTGCGTAAACAGGAAATAGCATTCATTACTCAAAGGAAATAAATACTTGGAAAATCTTACTACAAGAGGAAGGAAAACCTCTTACTCATCTCATGAATATGCAAATTATCCTTGCAGATACTTGAGTACTGGCGTGGAGGCCTCCCCTTCATTTTCCTTACTTTTAAAAATCTGAGTTGATATTCCTTTGTGTTGTGACTGTACATAAGATATCAACTCACCAACTATGCTTGGATATCATTAAGTAGATTAAATTGAATGATGAAAGCTCTTTCTCATAAAATGAATGTGGTCTCTTTCTTGTTAATTGTATTAAACAAAATCCTCTTTTGGGATTGAGTCATTAAATTTATCCTCTCAACCTATAAAATAGAGCCATTAGACATTCAACTTGATCAATATAAACGTCCAATTAAGGCAATTCAGAACTAAATACTTTTCCTGTTCAAATGCTATTTGGTTTATTTCATCTACCAAGATGGCCATAATAAGAATGGGCACATATTATTTTGCTTTGTATGTACTGCGAAGAGAAGCAAAAGTAAGACTCATAACTATTTCTTAATCCTATTTTGACCTATTTTATTGACATATAACACTATATTAGTTTCAGTTGCACAACATGAGTCAGTATTTGTACAAATTGTGAAGAGATCACCACAATAAGCCTAGTTAAAAATCCGTTACCACACATAGTTACAATTTTGTTTTCTTGTGATGAGAACTTTTTAAGATTTACCCTCTTAGCAACTTTGAAGTGTACAACACAGTATCATTAACTATAGTCACCATAGTGTATATTACAGCCTCAGAGCATATTTATTTCATAACTAGAGGATTCTATCTTTGAGTACCTGCACCCATTTCGCCCACCCCTACCTCCCACCTCTGGCAACCACTAATCTGTTCTCTGTATCTATGTGTTCATTTTGTTTGTTGGTTGGTTTGGTTTTTAGATTTCTTATATGAGTGAGATCATACGGTATTTGTCTTCCTCTGTCTGAATTACTTCACTTAGCATAAGGCCCTCAAGGTCCATCCATGTATTCATGAGTGGGAGGACTTCCTTCTTTTTTATAAATAAATAATAATAATAGATATGAAAACATTTTCTTTATCCATTCATCCATCAATGGAAACCTATGTTGCTTTTATGTATTTTGACTTACTTTACTTTCCCCAAGATGGGTAAAATTGAATGCCTAATCCCCAAGGAACTTAAATATTACTGAATGATGATAAGAAAAAATACAAATATCTACAATCCAGGTAGATAAAATATAAGGTTATAAAGGCTCTGGTGGATCAAAGAAGTGAGTTTTTTGGGGGGGACTGTTTTTTTTGGTGAAAGCAGGGAGAACATGCAAATTGATGGAAGTCACTGTTCAAACTTATTATAAACAATACAATCAAATCTTTACAAAGCATAGCTATTAAAACATGTCCTTGTCCAGTATTTTTTTTTTAAAGAAAAAACTCTATTGTTCCCCATTAACCTCATAACTGAGTGAAAAGCATTTTTAAAAGACATAAATCTGGTGAAAGTTTTCTCAGGCAGGAAAATCTTCCAAGAAAAAGAACCAGGAATGTAGTATTAAATGAGTGATGAATTTTATGCTATTTCAAAGGTAAATCAAAGTGCTTGAAACATTTTTAAAATGTTAGACCACTGCATATATAAGAAATGCACAACAGTAAACTTCCTTCCCTGTGTGCTGTTGTTGCCAGTCATTTTACTTCTACATATTGTCATTAAGACCCACAATACAACTGGTCTTTTTTTAATTAAGCAGTCAAGTAAAATTTAAATAAAAATTTCAAATGAGGAAAAAAATTAAATAAATCCACATAGATACCAGTTCTAGCGCTCTCCATTCCTTTTTGTAGATCAAAATTTCTATCTGAAATGATTTGCCCTCAGCCTGAAAAATATCTTTAAACAGTGTTTGCAGTTTAGTATTGAAAAAAAATCTTACTTTGGTAGTATTCTATTTTCCACTAATTTTTGAAGTATATTTTGAGCAGATATAGAATACTCATTAACAGTTTTTTCTTCAGCACTTTAAATATGCCATTAGATTGTCTTCTGGAATGCATTTTTTGGAGGCAAGGAATCCACACTGATTTGTTTTTATTTCCCTCTATATAATGTGTAATCATTTATTTCCCTCTATATAATGTGTAATGTAACTATGATTCCTTTCATTGCTGTCTTTTTAGTGACTTATTATGTGTTTTGTGTAGTTTTCATGGAATTTGGGAAAAATTTTGGTCATTATTTCTTCAAAACTTTTTCTCCCTAATTTCTTTGTAATTCTGAAACTCGTATTACTCACATACCAAATAACCTGACATTTTCCCATATGTCTCTTAATCTTTATTCGTTTTATTAATCCATTTTTACTCTCACTCTTCCTGAGTTTGCAGTTTCTATTGCTATCTTCTCAAATTCGCTGAACTTCCTACCAAGTGTCTAATCTTCTCTTCAGCCTAACTAGGTGTTTTTCTATTGCAGGTATTTTATTTTTATTTTCATAATATTTATCCAATGACCTAAAAAAAAATCTTTGTAATTGACATTAAAAAAAAACTTATCTGATTATTCTTTTATTTTTCTCAGTTCTAGATCCTTCAAATTGATTGATTTTTTTCTTTTGGTGATAGGTCATACCTTTTGCTTGTCATGTTTAATGATATATAATTGAATGCTATACTTCATAAATATTTTACTTCCAATGTCTGGATTTTTGTTGAAAGAGTGTTGGGTTTTGTCTTTTTGTTTTTAAACCAAATTTCCTAACAGATTGGATGAATCTTTTAAAATTATGTTTTTGTGAGTCTAAAGTAGATTTTAATCTAGACACTCGGGATACATAAACCTTTCTCTTAAGCTGTGGCTTAATTGATGTATCTACTGAATGCATGAGGTGAATCCTTAAGACTTTCCGCTTGTGTAGGTCAGAAATGAAATGTCTCTCGAGCTTGTATCCGCTCTCCAGTAGCCCTTTCCCTGGTAGCTGTCTTTTGCCAAGCTTTATGGAGTCTTAGCTATACATGCACATCTTTGTATTCATCCAAGACACCAAAGGACACTTACACAGATTTACAAGGTTTTTTCATTGTTTGTTTTTTCTGACTAGAGCCCTTATTTCCTGAAACTCTAAATCTTTGATTTATCTTTACATAGCTCAGGAAGGTCATGTTCTTAATTAAATATGCATTAATGGATATATTTACTTCTCCAATGAAATTTATTCTTTCCTGTGTGTTCTTGTTACTAAATAGTGTCCTTTCTTTTCAGCTTAAAAGAAGTGTCTTTAACAAAACAGAAACAGACTCATAGACATAGTAGAAAACAAACTTAAGGTTACCAGTAGGGGAAGGGGGTGGGAAGGGGTAAATTGGGAGTTCGATATTTGCAGACACTAACTACTATATATAAAACAGATAAACAAGTTTCTACCGTATAGCACAGGGAACTAAACTCAGTATCTTGCAGTAACCTATAATGAAAGAGAATATGAAAATGAATAGATGTATGCATACTTACTGAAACATCATGCTGTACATCAGAAATTGACACAACACTGTAAACTGACTATGTTTCAATAAATTTTTTTTAAAAGAAGTACCTTAGTGATGATGAACTTTAGCTTTTGCTTGTCTGGAAAATTATCTTTCTTTTAATTATGAATGGTAACTCTGCAGGCAGAATATTCTTGGTTGGAAGTTGTTTGTTTGTATGTTTGCTTTTCCAGCACTTTGAATATATTATGCCACTCCTTTCTGGCCCACAAAGCTTGTGCTAAAAAATCTGCTGGGTCGTATAGGGGTTCCCTTCTATGTAGCAAGTTGTTTTTCTCTTGCTGCTTCTAATGTTATCTGCTTGTCTTTAACTTTTGCTATTTTAATCATAATATATCTTGGTGTGAACGTCTTTGAGCTCTTTTTTTTTTTTTTTAATTCTTTGAGCTTCCCAGGTCTAGAAGTTTCTTTCTTTCTCCAAGTTAGGGAGTTTTTCGGTCATTTTTTTCACATACAATTTCTGCCCCTTAGTCTCTTTCTTCTACTTTTGGGAGTCCTGTTATTCTGTACCATTTAAGTGATGCTTAGCTTCCTAGAAAGATGTCAATGATTGTGATGAAAATATTTTGAAGGACATACATCCAAAACTAATGCAAAATTTAAAGTTTTGAGAATGTGGTAAAAATTAGGTGATGTGTGTTTGCCATTTTTGAAATATATGCTAAAGTGAAGGTTGTCGTTCAATTTCATTTTTGACATTTTACACACAATAATACAGACTCAGAACATCCAACCTGTATTTTTTTAACCTCCTGTTCATAATGTGAAGAAATTTGACATTATAAATCAAAATTAGTATTCTCTCTTCCATTTGTTTCCAGAAAAGCGTTTAGCTAAAAACATAGAATATTTTCCTTTTCACTTACCAAGTAAAAATAAATAGTTTCACTTATTATTCTTAAAAGGAAGAATATTACCAGTTTAACTTTGCCTAACCTAGCCTAATATTCAAGACTGTCCCAGATATATCATTTAACAAGCCCATGTTTTACTTGTATGTATTTTTATTTATTTAACAAACACATACTACATACGCCAACTAATGACATAGACACTATTATTTTCCACAATTTCAATGTGAGGAAACTAAGGCATGAAAAGTGACATGCTTGCCCAAGGTCACACAGGTAGTAGTTGGTAGAGTTAGCAACTGCATCCCAGCAATCTGGCTGTAAATTAAATCCCCTCAACTATTATACCACACAGGTATGAACTGTCAATCAACCTCTCAAAGCAATCTTTGGTTACACAGGCACACTCTATGTTTGCATATGGAAGAGAAAAATGAGTAAAAAAACTGGATGAGCAATGTTCTCAAAACTTTTTCTAGATTAGATGTGTGTGTGTATGTTGACCATTCAAGGACACTTTCACAGACATACTGTGGTGTGCTTCAAAAGATGTAAGTTCAGACTTCCATTTATTTCTTAAAAAATGTATTGAATTCTATCTCTAAAGATATATTCTCTTCCAACATTTTTTCTTTTCTTCTCTGAGGACTACAAATATTTGTACCTGTTATTCACTTTGTCTATTTTCTCTATATATAGATGTTTATTTTACATATTTCCTTTTACTCTCTAGACCTCATTTGCATATTTATTGTTTTGGGGCAAGGTTAGGCTTTTAAAATGAGTTTTAATATTTATTTGCCCTACCGGCTATCATATATCTTATTTATTAACAACAAAGTAAAGTATTTGGTGAATTTAAATCTCACAAGTCTCATTTCTGGGCAATTAAAATTTAATAAAACAAATATTGAAGTACATTTCAACTTGGTCAAAGACGATTTTAAAACTTTATTTATATTTTGGAAAGTCAATGCATGCTGTTCTATGTAATAGTGTTTATAAATTTGGATTCTCTTTTTATATGATTAATAATCATTCAATCTTTTTCTTATACAGAGTTAAACTGGAGGGACTATTTGAGAAGTAGTATTCAAGATAATTTTATTTTATCAATTTTATGAAATATTTACAATTATAAATACTAGGTCTTTTCTGAATTTATAATACTCAAAGCTTTTATTTTATTTTTATTCAAAATTAATTACTATATTTACTTATTCAAAATCAATATTCTCTAATTTCCACCTTGTTTTTCATATCTACTTCATATATATATATATATATATTAGCCTTTCCTCATTAATCTGTCACTTTAAATTTATAGACATTTACGTTGCCTATTACTTCACCCAATTTGTCATCAACCTTCTGTCATCTCTGATGGATATGAGTGTTTTATTTAAAGTGGTGAATTTTAAAGAAAAAGACTAAGTGGTGCAAAAATGAGTTTAAGGTTCTGCCATAAAATTTTGTTGACGTTTTTCCCCTTGTTATTTTGTAGTTGTGTAGTTTTTTTTGCTAACCTAACATGCAATATAAGTCTCAACTTCTGTTTCAATTTAACATTCAGGATCACTGATATTCTTTCAAATACTCATACTGATAATGTTGGAATTTCAAAAATATTTTTTACATGTTAGCAATATATCTTATATAAAATGGTAACAATTAAGCATACATTATGTGCATAGGGTTTAAACTTTGCATATGCAGAGCTTACAAGTGAAAAATTAATGTCATGTATGGAAGTAAGTAGCAGAACTAATAAGTTTCATCAGAAATATTAAAAAAAGAATCTCAGATTAGAAGTCTCCATGACCTTTAGTCAAAACACCCTACTAATTTAGGCCTCTGCTTGAATACTACTTTTGCTGAGAAGCTGATTGCCTCTTTACCAACTTTTCCTTGACCAGCTTTCAAGAAAATGGTCATGGAGCAATACTGTCAAAATGGCAATGAACAGGATTCAGAACTACAAAGACTATCAAGAACCAAAGCTTGGAAAGCCGACTTTTATCTCTGGATCAATTGTTCATTAGCAAGTGTGTCAGAAAACATCCCTCCACCCGATAAAGCCCTTCAGTGAAATTGTCTGCCAGGAAATTCTCACTGTGTTTTTATTGTAGCCATCCATTCTTATCACCCTTGGTTTATTTCTCTTGAAACAATGATTTAAAACTCATGTAGCAGTGTCTTCAATTGAAAATGTCTTCATTCCCCTTGGGACCAAAAATAGGACCTCAGACCATGTCAGGCTAAATTATGTCCTCACACTATTAAACATCCCAGAACGACCATTGTGAAACATAATTTGACTTGATTAAGCATAAATATCAAAGTTGTGCACAGATACCAACTCTTACAGGGAAAGCCTTATTTACAATTTTTTCTAACCAATCATCAAGCAGCAGAATCTCACAAAAACCTTCAGTATACAATCCCTTTTATTATCAAATTCTCCAGATTAATCTAACAAAATTACTTTTCCCATTGCCCTATCTTACCTTTATTCAATTGTTGTCTTGAACTGTTTATGACAAAAGCTGAAGGTATCTGACCTCTTATTTTAATCATTTTATTTTTTTAACTAATTTTATTTTCAAATTCCACAGAAACACAAAGACCATAAGGAAGTATCAAGAACAAAAAAGTTCACTAGCAAATTGCAGAATCAATAGTTCAAGAAGTTACTATTTTTTTTATTTTCTCATAATGTAGTCATTGCATATGTAAATTGTCTGCAGATGTGCTCCTCTCTAAAAAATGGTAATGCTAAAATTTTTAAATATGTGTTTTGGATGGAATTACGATCTTGAAAGGTCCTTTGTGAATATCAAGTGTCTAGCTTGCTGAATGTAAATCCATAGGAGTAGTTTTTGAGGATTACTGTGAAACACACAAACTGAAAATGAGGTTTACATTTATTTATTTTACATTACTTAAAAAAAAAAGTTTGGCAAGTGAGTATGTTAAAAGGATGTGTTGTGGGTCTGGTGAGAAGAGAGAAGAAAGGTCAGAACCAGATGGATTCAGTTACAGGGAGCAAGTAACACATCTTTAGTTGTCATACGGTAATTCAACTTTTTTACTACTATAGGCAAGAGAGGATAACCTGGATATTTTCTCACTTTATTTTACCAGTCTAAATTACTACACTGTGACAGGTCTTAAACTAGTCAGGTACCTGTGCAGGAATTGATCATGCGGCCCCTACTCCTTGTGTGCACAGCCTCCTCCCCACAATAAAAGACCCTTGGTGCTCACCCAGGCACCTCTCGCCTATGTGGCCTATAGCAGTGTACCTATTAAACTTTCCTAAACTCTTAAAAAATAAATATAAATAAATGACCACACTGTGTTACTTACTCAGTCACAGTGCTTGTGACAGCAACAAGGCTCTACCACTTACTTTTGAATAGAACACTTTGTAATCCAGAACTGTTAGCAAAAGGGCACAGTATCAGACCAAAGCTTCATTTTAAATCAGCTCCTTTTGTAATGTTTCTACAGTTAATTATCATCTAAAGAAATCTGGACAAAGAAATCCATATTTCCAACATGGCTAAATCTTAATCATTGGCTAAAAGCCGTATTATTAATAGATATATTTGACAGAGGAAAACAGTAGCTGAAGAAAACAATAAAAATTATTGTTGGTAAAATGAATCCAAATAAATATTTGATTCAGAATATTATCAGTAATTCAATAGGAAATGTTTGATTTATATCAGTAGTTACAAAAGGTGAACTGCATCTAAGATTCTTCTAAACAGACCAACAATTATTTTCAGTTAGGTTATGGTTACATGAGAGGCCGTAATAATAAAAATAAAAATATGAGATTTCCACTTATTTTTATCTGAGCTGTTAAAATGCTCTATTATTTAAATTCAAATCAAAATTTTACAATTGGGTGAATATTTTATTTGAAAGATTGTGATAGTAAAAATAATCAGACAGTTTTGTGGAGGTTTAAATATTAGAATTGCAGCTTATACCGCAAAATCTATCCAATACATTCTTGTATCATAGTAGATCATGCATTCAATGAGTTTTATTTCAGAATTAAAGTATTTTAACTTAAAATGAAGTATCCATAATTATTTGTATCTTTATTCACAAATATCCCACATAAATTTCTTATAAACTGACTTGTGTCCCCTCCAAATTTATATATTGAAGCCCTAACTTCCAATGTGGCTGTATATGGAGACAGTGTCTACAGAAAGGTAATTAAGGTTAGAAGAGGTCATAAGAGTGGATCCTTAATCCAATATGATTGGTGTCCTTCTAAGAAGATAAGAAGAGGAAGAAACACCAGGAATGTGTGACAGAGGAAAGACTAATTGAGGACATAATGAGAAGGTGGTCATCTCTATGTCATGGAGGGAGCCCTCCTCACACCTTTATCTTGGACGTTCAGCCCCAGAACTGGGAGAAAATAAATTTCCATCATTTAGGCCACTCAGTTCATAGTATTTTTTCACAGCAATGCTAGAAAACAAATACAAAATTCTAAAGACAAGTTTTGTAACTTTGCTAAATAAGTTTTGGGACAAGGCAAACAATACATATAGAAATCTGTAATTTCGTACTTTCGCCTAAAAGTTCAAAACATGTATTTACCTGAAACCTTAATTGGATTAAGTTTAATTTAAAATAAATGGCTGAGATGGGGAAGCCAGATGTTTTAATTCATTCTTCAAAAATGCAGCAGGCTGAGGTATGGGAAATACTGGACAATAACAGAGTTCTATGCGTATTATCAGGGTTGGAAAGTAGAATGCAGGAAAACTTAAAATCACGTGTATGTAGTTCTGAGAGATATCCGTTCCTGTTAGGACAGTGACTGGTCTGAATATAAGGAGGAGAACTGGTCTGGGAAAACATAAGCATCTAAGCAGGATATCAGTAATTTAGACAAACTAATCAGAAACAGACCTCAGGGCCAAGCAGCACAGGAGGCTTTGCAGTAAGCTGGGTTGGGCAAGGTTGAACAGCAGGATCCACCCCTACTATGTTGGGGTGCTTTTCTGCACTGCAAGAGCAGAATGCTGAATACTTTTCCAACATTTCCATGCTCCTACTGGGTGTAAATTAGGTCCTATCGGTTAGATGTACTTATATAAGTCTTTTTAAGGGGATGATTGAAAGGAGGCCATCTTTCTGCTGATGTTTGCTGGTTTGCTGGTATTGTAATCAAGTTGTGAGGTTGTGATTTTGTTCTGTGGCTTTGTTCTTAGAATCCATTCAACAGCTTCATTGGCATTTAAGTAGAGTTCTGGGGTGGCAGCTCCTTCCTGATTCATCAAGACAGTATGTCAGACTCAGTGGTTCAGTGGTGGCCTCCTAATTTTTCACTTTTCTGATTGTGTCAGAGGTCAACCCTTGGTTGATCAATTTGGTATGTAACGGTCTACAATATAGCTCAGAGCCTACTCTTACAATATTTCTCTGGATTAAATCCCATTCTCGTCCTAATATTTAGTGCATTCTGAGTGTTAGAGAAACCAAGAATAAATCATCAATTTTCTGTACTGAATTAATTTTATTGTTGTTTGAAAGTAGTATGCTATCCAAACTCTAAATCTGATTTAATAGAAAATGTATACAATTGTAGCCCATAGATATCTCCAAATGTACATATGAGTAGGTCAACATAACTATCCCTCAAACATGAAAATGCCTCTAAGTTCACACTTTAGGTTTCTTTTTTCCTTAATCTACAGATACTTTCTTACTTTTACTCCACCCTCTCAATGTCATATACATTTATTGAACTATCATGATTAATAATCTAGTAGAAAAAAAAACCTATTTTGTCAACAAAGGAATATCATTGATTTCATTACCAATGAGCCAAAAATTGAGTCAGCACATAACCACAAATGTACATACACAGAAGGTATTAAATCTTATTTTCTCACACCTAGTAACAATAGGAAAAGTTTATGAAAGAAAAGTTATACTATTCTTTGAGACTTTTATTCAATTTGATTACCTCCCTTCTTTCCTCAGAGCCTAAAACTACATTGAGCTACAAACCCTTGGCCTAAGAATATTTACCTGAGCTATATCTTAAGAAATCTTTTAAACAACATTTCTTAAAATTATTTTATTTAATGGGAAGGGAACTGACAGGGAGGGAGGAAAAACTTGAGTTCTCATGGCTGTAGCATTAACTAGTGAAGAGCATTTCATTAGATCCCTCTGGGACTTAGGTTACAACCCAATTAAAAATCAGAGGTGAATGATACAAATTCTATTTACATACCAAAAACAGACTCACGGACACAGAAAACAAACGATGGTTACCAAAGGGGAAAGGGTGGAGAGGGATAAATTAGGGGTTGGGGACTAACAGACACATGTTACTATATACAAAACAGATAAACAACAAGGACCTACTGTATAGCACAGGGGACTATATTCAATGTCTTGTAATAACATATAATGGAAAGGAATCTGAAAAGAAAAAAAAAATATATATGTATGTATCTGTATAACTGAATCACTTTGCTATACACCTGAAACTAACATCATAAATCAACTACACTTCAATAAAAATTTTTTTTTAAATCAGGGGTGACCTAAATAATCCCTACAACTTCCTCTAGGTCTAAGATACGAGGTTTCCCTTCTGGCTATACTATTCCATGAAGAAGTATTTAAACAGTGTTTAAAATGGACTATTAAATTACAGAAGGAAAAATGCTAAATTAGAACCTATTAATTAAATACACAGAGAAGATATAAGGTATTTCCCAAAGGAGAATCCATAATTTAATGCATATATTTAATTAACATAATATCACAAACCATCAATAAATATTATGAAAGGTACGTGTCTCTCCAGCATGCCTACTACCCTCACATATGTCTTGCTACAGTCCCCTGGGAGAAATGCTAGCACATATTGTCCTAAATCTTAAAAATATACTTATCTAGAAGGTTATCTAGATAAAAATATACTTATCTAGAAGTGAAAATATCTGGAAGTTATAATTTTCAAAGTGATTTTTGGAGAAGCACAAGAATGAAGAAATTTTGCCTGTTCAAAGATATGATCTTTGTGATAGCAAATTATCCCTAGGATATTTACTTTTATTAAAACCTGTGGCTTCACTTTCTTAATATCTGGAGGGGTAAGACTGTTAGATGGTAGGAGAAGACAGCAATGGCAAGAATATCTTAGAATTTATCATCGTTTTATCTAAAAGGCCTTTATTTTCCTTGAATTTATTGCACAAAGACTATCTACATAGTATGGTACTTTTGAATACTAGAGAGCTGAAAGACAGAGTTTCCAAGCCAAGAAGGTTTTTAAATACAAGGAGCGTAGAGGTATTGGATAGCCTTGTTAGTATTTGCCTTGTGTAGAGATAAATCACACACACACACTCAGCAGCACAGAGGAAAGCACACTGGCTTTGGGTCTAACAGAGCCCCTCATCACATTTCAACCTTTTTTACTGCATTTGACCCCACAACAAATCATGTGTGGTATAAAGGTAGGATGTCTTCCTCACATGGGATAAGGAAACTCACACACAGAATAAATAAGTGACTTGCCAATGATTACATAAGTAATAAATATCAGAGCTAGGACTAGTACCCAGATGTTCTTACTCTTAATTCATCGCTTCTATTTCTATTACACAATATTAAATCTTACATATTTCAGTTGCAAATGACCAAAGTGTCAACTGTAACAAAAATAAGCCCCATGCCCCAAATGAAGGTAAATGGAAGATTTACTGGTTTTACACCACCAGGAGGTCCAGAGGTAGAGAGAGGTGACTTCAGGTATTGCTGGGTCCAGAAATTCAAAACAATAATCTGCTTGGGTATACAACCTCTCTCTGACTCACTCCCTCTCTCATCATATTTACTGGCTCTTCCTTCTTTCTTTCTTCCTCTGATTCTGTCCCTATATTGGCCTCATTCTTTTTTACTTCAGATAAGGTCTCTTTATCTTCCTACAATGATAATAATTTCAAAGTAATATTTTATTCTTTCCAGGACTGTGATTCTCCTCCATTTCTTCCTCTTTCTCCTTCTTCTTTGTCACTGTTTGATTCCTGACTTGGATCACAGATCAATCTGCAGACTCATCATTGCTTACAGGGCTCTGAGACATTTTTATTTCCCAGACCTGAGTCATATTTAATCTCCCAGCTGAAGATAATTTGACCAGCAGTCTTTTGGAAATCACATGAGGAGGTTAGGTGACTCTGTCCAGTCTGAGGCTGTCTAAGGTCTTGGTCTCTCTTCAGCAAGGATCCTGTTAGGTCAGTTTAGCAAGAGCTCTCTACCCTTGATGCCTCCTCTTAGAAGTTTTCCATCATCTGACCCCTTCACTCTGCTCTTTGGCTATAAATCACCACTTGTCTTTGCCGTATTTGGAATTGAGCCTGATCTCTCTCCCTTATTGCAACAGTCTAAATTAATGAAGTCTAAATTTACCATTTTGGCAAGTGTAACACACAGTCATATAGAAACAATCATATATAAAACAAAATCCTAACTGCAACACTAAAGAATCATCTTGTTTTCATTCACTAATTTAAAACATCTGAATCTCTTCCACCATTCATTCCAGTCGCTCACTTACACTCGAGTTACTGCAAGCTGCTTAAGACAACACCATGTGTCCTGTTTTTTGCAGTACCCAGAAAGGCAGTGCAGGGGATTTAACAACACAAACACACTGGACAAACAATCATATGTAAAACCAAGTCTCTGCCCTTGAGGAGCTTACACTGTTACAAAGGAGACTGGAAATAAATAACCGTACAGGTACTATACTGTCAAGCGGAAATGGACGCTATAATCAAAATAAAGCATGCTGGAGGGAGAGCGTTGGGAGTGTGAGTGTAGCTCGGAAACATGGGGGAGAGCCTTCTGAAAAGCTGACATATAAGCAGAAACTTGTCTGAAATGAGAAGAGCAAAAATTGTAAATATTTCAGGAAAGACAGTCCAAGGCTTAGCATCAAAATTGGTAAGGCCTTGAGGTGGGTGAGTACCACAGAAGTTCAAAGGGTAGCAAGAAGATCAGTGTGGCTGCAGTGGAGTGAGCAAAGAAGTCAAGAGGAGAAGATGAAAAACAGAAATGTAGACAGAAGCAGATGACACAAGGTATTTTCAGTTAAAGGAAGGACTTTGAACATAGTGCATGTGCTTTGTGAAACCATTAGCATGTATGAGGATGTTTTGGTGGGAATTGATGTCATCAAGAATTCACAATCCTCATGTCACACTGGACAAACTGTGTGGGGCCAAGAGTTGAAACGAGAAGCGTTGTGTGAAAGGGGAGCAGTCAGAAAGTTGCTGCAACACTCCAGGCAGGAAAAGAGGGTGACATGAACTAGTGAAGCGATACAGGGGTAGTTAAAAAGGTCAAATTCAAGAGTTTTACAACTCAGAAGCAGTAATATTGGTTGATAGATTGTATGAGGGGCATAAACAGATTGTGTCTGTTAAATGTGACTCCAGGTTTTGGTTGGAATTACTAAAGTATAATGTGGCCTCATTCACTAAAATGGTGATTGACAGAGAAGATTTTGAAAAAAAAAGTCAAGATTAAGAAGACACAAAATGCTGTTACTATTTTAAAAAGATTGATTTCCACAGGCAACTTTGTGTGTATTGGAAACAGCAGCACACCCTCTGGGAAGGCTCAGTTCCCACACTAGGCTACCAAGCTGAGCTAAAAGAATTCCAGCTGAATTGTAGCTCCCAGAAACCCCTTTGCCTGAGCTCCTTTGTGTAGCACCTGAGCTGCACAATCATAGAAGACAACCCTGCAGGTCTCTACCCAAAATTAGACAAAAAATTAACATCTTCGGTGTGACCATCATTACCGATAAAGCAGAAACAGTATTCTCCCATGAGGTAAATAATAAACTTGACAGATTAATGTAAATATGAAATTAATCTGATCTATTGAAAAATTACACATTTCCCCTGCTTTTAATAACATTTGGTATTTTGGAAAAAAATAAACTATAGCTCTTTGTGTTTACTTGGATAATCTTAGTATGCAAATATCTGAATGTTCCTGTATTACCTAGTTCAGTCAGAAAAGTTGAGTTGTGTGATGTGATCACTTTGGGTATTATTTTTGTTGAAAATAAAATTTAAAAAAATTTTAATCCAGTATATCATTGGACTTAAAGGAATTGAAACTTGCTTAATGTTTAGAGATAAGTAGCAAAACTTTCTTGTGTGCCCTCTAATAATGGAACTCTGTTATGCACTTGGACAGTTACAAATTATAATAATTATGTTATTTTCCCTGAATTGATACAAGGTAATATAAAATGAGTTTTTGTTAAAGTAATATTCAGGTTTATGTGGCCTTAACCAAAGTTTTAAAAATATTTTTATATATAGTAAGCAGCCTTAAATATTTTTATACACAGAAGTAACCTTATTCCAGGCAACAACTGCTACCTACAACAAATATGTTAGTTTCTAGTTTTACCGTATTTATGCTGTTCCAATATGGGGGCAGTTGATTCACTTCTGATGTGACAACTTTATGTATAATAGATTATGCAAAGCAAGATCTATTTCTGATGAAAGAACAAGAAAAACACTCCAAGAAGATGATACTTAGTAAAACTTTTGTTCAAATGAACATGCTTTAAGAGGAAATTTCATTTTTAGTTTCCCTGAATCAAGATGGATGATGGAAAAGGATAGAAAGAAAGATAGTGGATAGATGATAGATCATAGATAGATGATAGATAGATAGAAAGAAAGGAAGGAAGAAAGAAAGAAAGACAGACAGAAAGAAAGAAAGAAAGAAAGAAAGAAAGAAAGAAAGAAAGAAAGAAAGAAAGAAAGAAAGAAGTTAAGTCAAGGGCTCAGTCATTCCTCCACAAGAAGCTACTATGTGGAGCTCCTAAAAAATGTTCAACTCATTTATTTAAGGAGGAGGCTCTGACAGTTTCGGGTTCCTGCCCGAGGCCCAGGGTATAGACGGGCAATTAGTGCAGAACACTGGTTAGGGACCATTGTGTGTGTAAAGTGTTGCCATTGATTCCTATTCCATCCACTTTGATAAACAGATTTCTCGCCTGAGAAGTCATTGTTAATAGCTCTTAACTTGAGCTGCCACATAGAAGAGTACTGATATATATTGATATATATTAGCCCCCTCGTGCCCCACCGACTGCTTTATTTCTCAACTTAACTCTAAACTAACTTATAACAGCAAATATCAGAACAATCTGAAGTACCAGCCTGACTTTGAGTCATATCTCCAGATACTTTGTAAAAATTAAAGATAATGCATGTCAAGTTTTTGACTTGGGCCCAGACACATAGTAAGCACTCAATAAGTTAAATTTTTCATTTTAGCTACTAATCATTAAAAAACTATTTGTCATTTTTGTCCTTCCAGAGACATTAATTTCTTATAAGGTTTTCAGATACAGCATTTATAATTTAAAGGTCTACTCAATATTTCACAATAGTAGTATTTCCATAGTTGCAATATTCATCCTATTCTGTATTAAAACTTTTGCTACAACTAAGGGATTTTACTACATCCAGTGAACAGTTAGTTAATCCAAGAATGAATCACACAAATCTGAACTTTTTTGAAGCTTATTAGCCAAATCTTCAGTAACCTTAATGGTTCATCAAGATATCAGTTAACCATAGTTGGATGAAATGCTTACTTCTGATGGACAGGCAGAAAACAAGCAACCCAAGGAATATAGTCTAAATCTTAATATTTCTTTCAGCTGAGAAAAAAAAAAAAAAACCTCTGCAGTCAACAGAGCATAAATATATAAAAATTCAGGCATAAAGTTTTAGGGTAGGCTTAGAAGATCTGTGCTTCTTTGTTCTGAACAATTCCCCAAATGGAAATGTATATGTTACTCTCTCTCCCTCTCTCCCTCCCTCTCTCTCTCCCTCTCTCTCTCTCTATATATATATAGTATACACACACACACACACACACACACACACACACATTTGCTGAACAGGAATGACCCTAACTTTTAAAATCACAAATGCAACAATTGGGACCCATGGGGAAATGACGGTTCCTAACTCAGGAATACCCTCTTGAAGAGGAGAGACGTAAATCTACCACTCAGGAGGAAGATTCGATAATCTGGGTACAAAGATGTTCTATAACTGCCAATCAATCATCATTGTTTGACACTGGAGAACAAAGATATAGCAGCAGGTTTTCTCCACCAAAGGGTCAGGGAAAGCTAGGACAGTGGTCAAAAGCATTAACAAGAATAGCAAATATTGCCTCAATGAGAGACCTAACAAAAAGTGTTACATTCGACTCAACAGACTGAGAAGCTTGATGTCTACCCAGGGACAGTGGAGTCTGGGCAAACAGTGGGCCCAAAGTGAATGTTCAGAATTCTATGATGGAGCAGAATATCTGTGGACAGTTCAACAGCTTCCCCAATTCCATCCACTTCACCGCTTATGACTCCTGATGTGTATATTGAAAATGTATGTGTGCTGGGAAGGAGGTGCACACTAAGTACCACATGGAGCTAGAAAGACACAGCAGCTGGAGCTAAGAGGAGAAAAGCACACAAATGGTAAATGCTGGAGAGGATATGGATAAAAGGGAACTCTCATATACTATTGGTGAGAATGTAAATTGGTGCAGCCACTCTGGAAAACAGTATGGTGATTCCTTAAAAAACTAAAAACAGAGTTGCCATATGATCCAGCAATCCCACTCCAGGGCATAAATCCAGACTCTAATTCAAAAAGGTACATGAAGCCCAATGTTCATAGCAGTGTTCTTTACAATAGCCAAGATGTCCATGGATAAATGGATAAAGATGTGCTATATATTTATGTATACACACAGGAATTTGTATATATCACTAGCCATTAAAAAGAATGAAGCAATGCCATTTGCAGCAACATGGATGGATCCAGAGATTATCATACCAAATGAAGTAAGTCAGACAGGGAAAGACAAATAGGAGAGGGTATTACTTCTATGTGGAATCTGAAATATGATATGAATGAACTTACAAAACAGAAACAGACTCACAGATACAGAGAACAAATGTATGGGTATCAAAGGGGAAATAGCAGGGGAAGGAAATCAGGAGTTTGGGATTAGCAGATATAAACTACTATATATAAAACAGATAAACAACACAAGGTCCTACTGTATAACACAGGGAACTGTATTCAATATCTTGTAATAAACCATAATGAAAAAAATAAATAAAATATTGTATTTCCTAATCTCTCCCTTAAGTGACAGTTATTCAGTCTTTTGTTGTCTTCATGACCTACATATTTTCAAAGAGTACTGGGCAGTTATTTTACAGGATGTCCCTCAATTTTTAAATTGTCTGACATTTTCTCATCATTAGGTTGATGTTATATATTTTGTGGCAAGGATACCACAGAACAAATGCTGTGTATTTCTCAGTGTATCATAAGAGGGGGACTGTGATGTCAATATATGCTATTACTGGTGATGTTAATTACTTGGTTAAGGAGGTATTTGCTGGGCTTCTCCATTATAAAGTTACTCTTTTTTCCTCTTAATTCTTAAGTATCTTGGCATAAATTAATTTGAGACTATGCAAATATCCTGCTCCTCTTCAAAATCTGGTCCAACAATTTTGGTATCTATTGATGGATCCTGTTTGTAACAATTTTTTTCCTATAGTATTCCAGTGGTGATTTTTTTTCTCTGTTCCTTCTGCATTTATGAATTGTAGTTATTCTGATAAGAGGAGCTGTCCCCTTACTTCCACTTATTTATGTGTTCCATTATGTTTATATTGTTAAGTGCACATGGATATTTATTTTATTCTATGGTTTCTAATGCCAAATTATTATTATTTATTGTATTCTTTAAAATGTTCTAGCTTTGGCCATTAAGAGCTATTTCAGAGTGGCTCCTATAACCTTTTGAAATGTGTCTTTCCTTTTTGAGCACTTTCTTATGCTCTGGCGCTACATAGTACTCCAGACTCATCTTGTATTTCCTATGCTGAAGCTCTGGAATCAACAATTTCTTCAACAAGGCCTTCCTTGTTACTTTTATTGGACAATTATATTTATAAACCAATACCTTGTATTTATAAATATAACTAACAAGATGTCCTTGCTTCTAGGTCTTCTAAATAGATAGCTCTTGGAGAATATAAATATTTATTTCTGTATGTGGATAGATGGATACATGGATAGACATTTGTATCTATACCTATATATACCATGAGCTTATAGTATATATTTAATTCTAATCATACACCATGGAGTTCATTCTAAATTAAAAACCTGTCTATAATTTTCTACAATGTATTTACTTATTTGTGTTACACTAGTAAACACAATTTCAGCATTGATGATACAAATCCTTGGGAGAAACAGATTTATTAACTAGAGTACAGTATTTGTATATAGTATAGTGATTTTTATCCTTTTGATATCCAGTCAGAACACTATTTTCCAAAGTAATGTAGCTCATTCTGTATTTCTCTACATTTTCCAATATGGTACATCATTCACATGTAGTCCAGATGGCCTCATATGTTACATTTTAGCTTCCTCTCACATGTTGCTCTATTTACATACCTACAGAGTATGGCTTATAATAATGTCAAATTATGTTTATAGAAGATGGATGGATGGATGGATGGATGGATGGATGGATGGGTAGATGAACAGATGGATTAATACATAATTTTCTTTCAGGAAAGTTTCTCTGGTCTCTCAGATAATATACCTATTTTTGTGATTAATAGATGTGGTTTGTTATATACTTTGAACATCATTGGTCATGTAACCTCTCAGTTGTGTGTGTGTGTGAAAGAGAGAGAAAGAATGACAGAAAAAGACACAGACAGAGAGAAAGACAGAGACCAAGACAGATCAAAATGTCACAAGAGACAGTGGGAGAAGAAATACTTCAGATTCTGGTGATTTTCTCACTCACTGCAGCCTCTGGCCTAGTGTCTCCAGAGTCTCTTTACTGCCTGCTTCTCAAGAGCATTTAAAGTTTTCTCAGATAGTATAACAGTTTATCTGTACTTTTTTACAGAGTCATACTCTAGAGAGTTGATTGTTACCAGGTTCCTTGCCCTGTTATCCATATTAAACTTCCTACTAAGGTTAGTAATATAAACTTCTGAAACTAAATTACAACATTCAATGACTTCAGCTGCTAGCAAAGATAACGTCTTGAGTGTAAAATCCTGACTAAGTAAACAAAAGATTAATTTTGCTACTTCATGGCTTAGACATCTAAAGTTTGCCAGGAGAATAAGAATTTAGATCTGGCAATACTAATATGAGGAGGGTGAGGCACTTGCCTTGGGCATAAAATTTAAGGAAGAAACAAAAATACTCAGTAATTGAGGTAAATGCTTTAATGTAATATCACTGTCATTTGCCTCAGGCTCAAATAGGGTTTATCAAGTTAGAGTTGCTGGTCCTGCCTGAATTTAAAATGTTGATACTTTGTTCATCATTACCTATTTGCATTAATTTTCTTTTAAAACATGCATTCAATAATATTTATCTTGATTACTGAGTTTTGGGGATGCATCCTTAAATTTTGCCCCTGAGGTAAGTTCCTACCCACCTTACCCACCTCACTGTAACTCAGCTCTGCTCAGTCTCCATTTTTGTCTGGAATCAAGATAGTAAATGTTGACATAAGTTATAGGTAATCCAGAAAATATACAGGAGTGTTTGTGTGTGTGTATGTGTGTGCAAATATATACATGCACATATAATATTCAAGAGGAATAATATCACCATAAACCAAAATAAACTGTTTTTCTCCTAATAATCTGCTTCCTCTTAGAGAATATGTCAGGATATCAAATATTCACAAAATATTTGAGTTAATTCTTCCCACAACAGCAAACGGCAAATTCACAGTCTCTCAAATCAAACAATAATCGTAAAAGAAAATTTATGAGGCTTTTGTAACTTAGCTGACAGGAACATATGAGAATTCTATTATAGAAGTGAAGACATTAATTATAGATTTCCTGTCAGGAGAGATGAATGCATGTCTAACCATGATATAAGAGAGGTTCTGCATCAGACACATTCCTTCATCCTCTCAAGCAGGGATTTTCTATTAAGTTTTACATTATTAGATATAAAAAGAATACAAATCCCTCACTGCCCAGATTGCTAAATCTTACTTTAAATACCACCAGATATTTTGAAATCTCAAGTGTCTTATGATTAATATCTTTCTCAGGTATAGTAAATTAAGAAGTTGATACTGACCCATTCTGCTGTGTGATGTCCCAGCTTCCCTCTTTTCACAATCCAACAATCTTGTCTTAAATGAAATCATATTTACTCTACTAAATTGGTTGCCTAAAAATACCTACAGAGAGGGGGAAAAAAGCATTTTTTTCTGATCCTGTTGTCAATCACATCTCATATAGCTGAAAAAGCATCTACTCTGAGTTTCAAATCCAATATCAAAGACTCCCATTTTCAATTTAGAAATGAATTAAAATGAAAGTAATTTTTTTTAATTCCCAAATTAATTCTAAAAGAGAGTAGTTCAAAATCAAAATTACTTGACACCTGGACATCACAGAAGATGGCAACCTAGGAAGCTCCAAGGGTTGGTATCTGAAGCTATCTGAAGTGACTATTTGAGAATGCTGGAATCTAGTCATATACTTGCAGCATTCAGGGAAGTGCTTAGTGAAGAAAGACTCACACATTTCAGTGAATTTTGAGTTCCCTTTTGCAGCTTTGATTCCCCAGCCCCCATCTCCTGTCCTGTGGGTACATCAGGCCACAGTGCTGGTGAGATTTCCTGGAACCAGAACGGGAAGTAGGAATCTTCTTCTCTAAAAATCTGCCTTTTTCTCTGTGATTGTGGCTATTGATACTGAGGAGCTAGCACAGAGGTAGGACGTTGTTTTAATACACATGAGCCAATGGTGAGGTTAAATCTAAAGGGAACAGACTTTTAGTTGTTTTTTGTTTCCTTTTTTATTGGAACCAGGCATTTAAGGAAATTTCCATTGAGTTATTGGCTAAATAGAGAGATAATGGAACAGAGACCGCAGCGACCACACACAACAAGGAACATAATCATTGTAAAAGGTAGTCTGGAAAAGTCACTGAACAAACTGATGACTGCAGCCTTCATCAGGTAACAGTAGCAATCCCAGGGGACAGAAGGGGTGTGATGTCCAGAGGTGCCTCATCACAATATTCAAAATGTCCGGTTCTCAACAAAAAAAATTACAAAGCACATAAAAACCATGAAAGTATGACCCAGTCATAGAACACAAAGAAACTGACAGAAACTATACATGAGGAAGCCTAGACATTGGACTTACGAGGCAAAGATTTTTAACTTAACAGTTTAAATGTGTTTGAAGATCTGAAGGAAACCATGGACAAAGAAGTAAAGAAAATCAAGAGAACAATGAATGGACATCTGTGGAATGTCAATAAGTAGATACTATAGAAAGAAACCAAATAGAAATTCTAGAGCTGAAAAGTAAAAGAGCTTAAATAAAAATTTCACTGATGGGATTAAAAAAACAGACTTGGGCAGACAGAATACAGAAGCAGAGAACTTAAATACAGGACAATTGAAATTAATAATCTGAGGAGCAGAAAGAAAATGAGTGATGAACAGGTACCTACAGAATACTACCAAATGTACAATCACATGCATCATGGAAATCCCAGAAAGATAAGAAAGATAAATAGAGTCAGAAATGGTGGTCACCAGCATGCCCCAGGAGAAGCCCCAGCTCACAGCAGACTCTAGCTCTAGCCTTTGTGGTTCAGCCCCACCCTCCACCAAGAAAACAGCCCTTGCTTGCCCCAGGGAAAACATTAGCATTTGCCAGGCTCCAGCTCTAGCCCTCCAGCTTTAGCACAACTCCCTGGCACGGTGACACCTGCCAATATGCCCTGGAAGAAGCTCCAGCCTGCACCACACTCCAGCTCTAATCACCCATCTCCTAGAATCAGCCTCCATCCCTGCCAAAGCAATAGCCTCAGGATGCCCCCACAAAAGCCCTAGCATCTGCTTGCTTCAGGTCCAGACCTCTCACCAAAGCCACTAGGCACATGCGGACTACATAGGGACGCCTCTATGCAAAGACCCACCTTTATGACTGGGAAAGATAACTGCTTCAACTAATTTCACAGAGACAAAAAGAGAAAGTCAAATAAATGAGAAGGCAAACATACAGTTTTGTTCTTGGTTTTGCTACTTACTCTGCCCTTGGCTTTCTCTACCTTGAACAGAGCTTATGATGTCTTTGATGGACTTTGATCTCCTCTGAGAAAAGGTGATGGAGGAGGCATCATTTTCCTCAGTTCCAGTAGACACTTGACAGCAAGAGCTATCAATTTCTCATATGAAGTGTTGGAGTATCCTTTTCTGGAAATCTTAACAATTGACTGGTCAAATCATAAGAGAATATTGTGAGAGAAATTGAAAGAAACAGTTCTGTGCCTTTGGGAAATTAGATTGACAGCAGTGGCAGACCTTTGAGGTTTATTATATTCTTTGTTTTAGTAGTGCTACAATTTTTAACACACATTTTTCTTTTAAAAATATTTTAAAATAATTTGAAAGAAACAGCATCTGTTACTTTTCTCAGAAACCTATCTTTCCAAATTTATAGTGCATGCTGTGATTTTTTTTTCCTTTGTGAACAGCCACTTTCCTTAGATTCTTGCAAGCTTTTATGAGCACCACCAATTCAGTCTCCTTGGGGTTCTGATCTAAATTTTCCCTCTATCTTCTGTGGTGTACTGGATACTACAATTGCAATTTCTACAACATGTGTGTGTGTGTATGTGTGATCAAATGTACTACATCACAATTCCTATACTTTATGGTACTAAATATTTATATAATAAAATCAAATGGCTTCTATATTTTAATATTAATTCAAAATTAATACTTTAAATGGAAGATTATATAATGTTATAAGACACACTCAGTATTATGTGAATAAACATGACATTTCTTTTAGCTCAAATTAGTATGTCTGGGGAAAATTAAAACCTTACTTCAGATTATCTGTGAATATATATAAACAGAGGAAATTTCTCAAAATGTCCTTCATGTTTATTATACTACAATAATATTAGTGTTTCCATGAATAGCTACTCCTAATTGAATTTTCAACATAAACAGATATTAAACCTGTGAGGTTTTGGAAAAAAGACAAATTTATTTGGAGATACTTCATAAGTAATGTTATAAAACTCCTGGTGCCAAAATTCAAGATGCTTATTGTTTCTTAATCTTTTAAATTGATATGATTTTTAAATATTTTGCTGAATGATTGTTTTTAAATGAAAAAAGTTTTTTGATTAAAAAAATGGTCACTTAAAGAGCTTCTAAAATAAACTAATTATATAATTTTTAATGAAGGAATCATAAAGTCTTCTGAATTTTATATTTAAATAATCAATATTTGAATGCTGTGCCATTGATTACCTATACAAAAATTCTGTTTTTACAACAATGAAAATTGTATTCCTAAATTATTATTTATTCAATTTAAAAATATAATTTCCAATCAAAAGCATAAATTTACATGTGTAAATTTAAATAAACTAGTAGAAACAATTTAAAAGCAGTGGAATAAGATAGCGTGGACTTTTCAATGTATTAGAGTATGGTCATATCAAATATGCAACATTTTTATATTTATAATCTATCAGTCCTGGGATATTTATTCTGCATTGTGACGGTTAATTGTATGTGTCAACTTGGAGGGTGTTTTTGCATGAGATTAATGTTTAAATGAGTACATTTAGGGTAAAGCAGATTGCCCTGCATAATGTAGGTGGGCTTCATCCAGTCAACTGAAGGCCTGAGTGGAACGAAACGCTCTGCCTTCCAGAGCAGATAAGAGTTCTCCAGCAAATGCCTTCAGACTTCTTCATTTGCATCATTGGCTCTCCTGGGCTTCCAGCTTGCTAGCTTACACTGAAGACTTGGAACTTCCCAGTCTTCATAATCATGTAACCCAATTTCCTGTAATAAATCTTTTTCTCCATATGTACTACTGGTTCTCTTTGCCTGGAGAACCCTGACTAATCCAAATGTTGACTGTATCACTAATTAAAGTGTCATTTGGGCATCTTACAAGAACTGGCCAGGAAGAGATCTGGTGAACACCATCAGGCCTATGCTCTGAACTATGGCATACACTATAGCGATTAAAAAAAACATTAAATTCCTGTTGTTAGATTCATATTTAAAGAAAGTAAGAGACCATCAGAAATACATAGCAATACAGTCAGATCCATTTCCCTTGTGTTTACAAACCTTGGCATTGAGCAGACTACCCTCTCCCGGTTTTCTGCCTGCATTTAGATGTGATACTTTGCTCCTTCAGATGTGATACTTCTAGGTCCCCTGGGTCAGCAGAACCCTCTGCTAATCAGAGAGAGCTCCACAGGCCTCTCTTGTGAAGATCAGGACAAAATGAGAGGAGAAGCCCTCCTTTCCTCTCTCTTGAATATGCTACCACCTGAATCCCAGTGTACAGAGCTCATATTTGGAGTGACTCTGCATATATTTCAGCTCATCAGGAGTCTTCATCTACGATATTATGCCGATGAATGGGTAAAAGTGAAAGTGTAAAAAATTATAACATTTTTTGCTTTCTTGTGGCAACATTCTTCTTAATTCCCCAATTCTAAAACACCTCCCTTTGGTGGAAAAAGGGATTTTGAGATATAAATGTCCAAGTGCATACACAGCCAAATTTTTTACATGTTAAGAGAGATGTTCCTTGATTCATAGTAACTAAAATCCATACTCTTCTTTCACACTTTTGCCCTAAAGGGTATGAACTTCCAGATACAAAATGAATAAGTTCTGGGATATAATAAATAGAATGGTGATTATAGTTAACAATATTGTATTGTATATATGAAAGTTGCTAAGAAAGTAGATCTTAAATGTTCTCACCACCCACACAAAAACTGTAATTATGTTAGTTGATGAATGTGTTAACTAACCTTATTGCGGTAATCATTTTGCAATATATACATACATATACCAAACCATCACCTTGTACATTTTAAATTACATAAGTTATATGTTGATTATATCTCAATAAAGCTAGAAAAGTAATAATATCTGGAGAAAATAATGGATAATTGATTATTACTCTGTTTTATTTTGATCATAAAGTGTTTTTTAGCCATGATAATCGAACTTTACTCACAAAATTGCTCCCTAGGGGGCAAGGTAAATTGAGTCATTGTTACAAGGGTAGTTGATTAAGGTAAGTAGGCCTTTAAATCCCCTGTGTAGACACAGCAAAGGTATGATTAATATAAATGTTGAGAAGTAATGCTTTCTTTTCAAATTATGGAAGCTCTCCCCACCCCAAGTAATTTGAACACTAATCTAGGATGTCTTTGTGGTTGATTATTTGTTTTCTTTTTAGATTGTTATTTATCCTTTCTTCTCTGATTCAGTCAAGTACATTTATTTATTTATTCATTTATTGCTTTTTAATGCATCAGAATTCTGAAACTTCTCAGATTCTACACCTAATCATTGTAGAGTTTTAAACATGTGAAACATACAGATCAAGGATTAACAGAAATATTGAAGTATCCAGACTGTTAATCCTTCCCCTGTAGTCCACCAGGGAACAGCAGCAGACATATCCAGTGAACAATTTGCACTTCAGTTCAAGCTCATTGCTGAAAACATGAAAATACTCCTATCAAGGGTGGGCGTGTCAACTTGTTTCAGCTTTGCATGGACACATAATCTTCTTATAGAACTAATCTAAATTGTAAAATATGGGCAATTCACGATTATTATTAATGTATGGTCATCGCCATCTCTACAAATACTGAGTGAACTTTGGAACTGAATTTAGCATCTTGACCGTTCCACAGCAAGCATGGTTTCAAGAATATGGCCAATTTGGTAACCACGTGAAATCACTATTCCTACCTCCAAGTTATCCCGGGACTCTTTCTTACTAATTCTAGTGTATATGACCCTTTCTAGTCGTCCTCTCTACAACTAGAGAGGAAGGAAAACATTTATTCTGTCATAACATAAAACATCAACTATATTGTCCTATTTCTAAAGGAGAAACCTCTTGCTCTCTCTTAAAATGAAAATAAACCTTTTTTAATATCAACAACACAAAGCAACAACAACAAAAAATTAGACAAGGTTTAGTTCAGTAGTGTCCAAAATAGAACTATACTGGGACTTTTCTTAAAGATCATTAGTGTGTGATCTCCACTGCCCAGAAAGCTCTCATTGGTACAAACACAGTTCTGGAATAGACAGACCTTCCTGACCCCTCACTTCTTAAATGTGTATTTTTTTTTTAACAGAGTTTTTGGTTTCAGGTAAAAACCTACATGAGAACATCTTACAAAAACATAATTTTCAGGTTAATATTGCAAGTATGTTCAACAAAGATTTAAATAAGTTAGCAGGCGTATTTTGTACATTCATAAGAATATATTGTCTAAGTTGATTTTATCATATGCTAAAATAGAAATATACATTCTAGAGATAATGTTTGTTCATGAATTGTGGGTATTGCCTAAAAGTGGAGGTCTGAACCACATTCTAGGATGCAGAAGTTCTGGTCAATTAAATGGCTCTATAGTAAAACTCCAAGTCACTTTTAATTCATCAGTGTTCAAAGCAAACCTATAAAATTCATTTCCTTTCCATATGGCATTATCTTGGTCACAAATACTAAGAAAATTTTTAAAAACATGAGTGACTCAAAATGCAAGGGATAATGACTTTAAAATGCATAATGTAAGTTTCTGCACTGTAGATTTCTCCATACTTTGTTTTTACCTGCATTTACTATTAAAATCAGTTTGCAATTCGTAAACATACAATAATTGGTGCAGGCAGGCAGAGGGTCCAGAGATTCGTAGAAGAAATATTCCCAGAATTAAAAACAGACTAGAATAGATCAGTGCAGCCAAATTCTCACAAGGATAATTAGGAATGAGCAAGATATAAAGCACACAGTAAAGAAAATCTATATAGGACCCATTTCCATTTAAATTAGTTGTTTTCTCTCCTAATGGGAGGCAGTAATAATGATGAAGACAAATGATAAGGGGAGTAATTGTACTATTAATGGCAACTAGCACTGAATTAAATGATCACTCTGCAAATAGTATCTCATTTAATTTTCTTTGCAAATAGTATCTCATTTAATTCTCATAAGACTCCTACATGGATATATTATAACCTCTATTTAAGAAGAGAACAGTCTTAAGTATATTAAGATATTTTTTCTGTGTAATATATTTAGAATATGGCAGAACTAGGTTCATACACAGATCTCTGTGAGTCCAGAGCCTAAACTTTCAGTGACTGTATAATAACAAGTAGTGCTCACATCCAGATTTATTTGACAGCTTGTTTTCTTACTGTTTACTTTTTTCTCTGTGGATAATACCAAAGCAGTAGTCACGCATCTCTAGCAAGTAAGAACTAGAAATTTGAAAGTATTTTTCCAACTATCTCAATGAGATGACATTTGCAAAGGTTTTATATCATTTCATTTTAGTGTCTCAGGAAGACACTGGTTGAAATTCTGAGAATTTGGTCAACAGCTAGGACATCTGGCAATGTTCTAATCTTGCTTGCATTTACTTGGAAAACTGTGTTTTCTTAAACATAGGATGATAAATTATTTGTGTAATTTCTGCAGGATAAATTGTTACTTTGGGCATTTGATGCAGCAGGAGTGACTTTTCTAAAACCTAAATGTGATTATATTAATCCTCAATTTAAAATACTTCAATGCCTTCCTATTAGTTATAAAATGCAATCAAGACTTTTAGCATTGAATATGTGATCTTGCATTAGTCAATAAACATCTATTGATATCTAGTATATTAATTGTTATGGTTTAAGGAGCAAATATTTATTGATTTCCTACACAAGAAAGTCCAGAAGTAGGCTGCTCTGGGGCTGGTGCAATGGTTCAATGACATCATCAGACAAGATTCTAGGTTTTTTCATCTTTCAGGTCTGTTCAGTATATGGTTTTCTGTCCTCATGCTTATCATCTCATTACAATGAGATGGTTACAGGATGGCCGTTTTTCTCCAGGCTCATGCCTTCACAACAATCTAACTAGCATTGGGGCTGGTGGAAAAGGGGAAGCTATGCTTATACAAGGAAAAAATATAGGCAGACTATATATTTCATGAACTGCCTGTAGTTTCAAGGCAGGGAGCTGGAAAATAGACTTTTGGCTAGGCACACTGGGAACTCCAAATTAATTAAGGTTTGTATCTTTAAGGAAAAATACTAAAACCGACATTGGGTTGGCATCCATCAGTACCTGACTATTATGAAAAAGAAAAGTGTGTTGGTCATTTGGGTTAGAAATTATTACAGTTGCTCCTGCTTAGAGTACTTCATATAATCTAGCCTATTTCAACGATCAACAAAGAGCTATCTCTAGTCCTGATCTACCTCTTTGTTTACTCTGGACTCTATTTTAGCTGACCCACCAATTCCTTGAATTGTCCATGCACTTCCCCTGTTGTCTTATCTTAGCAGTTGCTGTAACTTTGATTTGCAAAGTCTGTCTTCTTGACATATCTGCTGAGTTTCTGTTTTACCAAGATGTCAGTTTAAGCATTTTCTACTGGCTCAAACATTCTCATATTCTCTTAAATGCCCATTAAAATACAATCTTCTGTGTCACATCCACTGTGAACATTTGTATATACTTACATGATTATGAACAAGTGATTAACAGATCTGAGAATTTACAATAGATTCAGTCTGTGGTCATAGGAAAGAATTGACAAAATTTGTTTTCAAATGGTTAAGTTATAATGTGACATATATCATTTAACATTTGCAAGCAAGTTTTGTCAATTTTATCCTTGTGGCCACGAGGATATAAATACATATACATATATAGTTCTGTGCTGGAAGTTTATTCTTAATGAAAAGAAAGTGCTTTGCTCAGCTAAATTACTAAACTTCAGCCATGGTAGAAGAGATAGTAGTGGAGATGTGAATAAATAATCTAGATGTTGTCATGTGCTATGGTGACACACATTAGTGACCAAGTAATGTTGGATAACCGTCTATAATTTTGAATATATCATTCAGTAAATAACATTAGTATAGCACTTTAGTGTTTCCAGTTTGCTTTTATATCCTATCTTAGTTGATCTGTAAAAAAATCTGGTAAGGTAGAGATGATAAATATCATTATCTCTCTTTTACAGAACAGGTATGTGTGTGGTTCAGAGAGGTTCACAGATGTGCCAAGGATCAAATCATGAGTGGTAAAATTGGAAATTAAATGCAGATCTTTTTATTCCAATTTAATATTTAGTTAACTATATAATTCTGACTTTTGTTGTGAATATGATTATATAAAGATTATGTACTTTTGTTCTCCTGAGTGTTTTCTATTTGTATATTTATTAGTAACGAATGATATTGAGTTATAATTATTTTTAAAATGTTATATAAACCCTAAACATCTTGAACACAACTTATTTTTCTATATCGCTCATTATTGGAAGTCTAAGTTGCCAATCCTTGGAAAAGTAAACAACTTGTCAAGGTTTGCCAAGGACTTTCCTGTTTTTAAAACTAAAAAGTCCCAAGTCCCAGTAACCTCCTCAGTCCTGGCAAAATCAGAACACTTGGTCACCCTCCTGTCAGTGGGGAAAACATAAAATGCTAAGCCCTATATTCTTTTGAGCAATCTTAGAATTATTGATGCTTCAATCAATAATTTAATAAGGAATCTTGAAAGATGGGAAGTTGTTGACAGTTTAACAAAGAGTTCAACTAGTCATATCTCATTAGTCACACAAATTTTAATATTTATATTCTATGAATTATTAGTTAATTTTACATATCTTATCAAAGTATCATAGCATTTGACTTTGAAAGAAATTTCATAACTAGTCTAAGCTTGCTGACTTTTATATTTGAGAGTAAAAATATTTGGATTCAAACGTTTTTGAAAGAAATGATGTATCTTCATTTAAAAGGGTAAACTATGTCAATAAGGGAACTAAATTTTACCCATCACTATTAAATGATAAAGCATCATCACTTCATTTACAGAGTAACTATCTTGATCATAAAAATACAAAAGGACATGAAAGAATTGCAAATATAAAGCTCACGGACAGAATAAAAATAGCATTTTTCATTAGAATGGATTGGACTATAAAAATATTTAACACATACTGAAGAGAGGACTTCTGCAGCATAGAATAGTAATGGATGATAAACTAATGATGGTAATAGTAATAGTATGGCAAACTGTCTTTAAATAGTTCCAAAGATGAGAAAACCCACCAATTACGGTAAAAATAGCTAGCCATTCCCTTCTTGTAACCAGATGCTTTTTTTTTTAGGAAGACTGGGTATCCGTCCTGATCCAGGAATAGTCTGAGGGAACAGAAACCTGTCAAGCCTTTAATAGCTGAGAAGTGGTAAATTCTTGAGTGATAGGATGAAAACTAGTGAAGACCCCAAAAGCTGTTTGCGTATGTAATATTCGTTGAGTTCCAGAGCTGTGATGGAGGCTAAGGCTCTGAGTTAAATGCTTCTAAATAGAAAATTGAATAAAACAGTCTCCTAATAACTTGTGAGACAAAGTTCTGATGGAGTGCATGAGCTTGTCTCAAAAACGTGGCCATTTTTCCCTCAAAACATTTGTCAGAGATTGAAGAGTATGGGAGGCAGAGAAGACACAGATCTAAAATAAAAACACGTCAAGAAGGGGACTAAATTTCCCACATGCTTCTGGGACTCAGAAGGCAGAGAACCACCAGATTCTCAGTAAAAACACAGACGAAATTCGAGGATGTGAAACTCATGGATGAGAAGGGTCGACCCGTGCATGGTACTCAGCTATGTTATATAAGAGACTTGAGCAGCTTCAGAATTTATTATTTGCCAGGGCTCCAGAAACCCATCCCCCATGGATACCTAGGGATGGCTGTACATAATCTCCTCTGGCATTTAAAAACACCATTCTTACAAAGCAGAAACAGACTCACAGACATAGAAAACAAACTTATAGGTACCAAGGCAGGAGAGGGATAAGTTAGGAGATTGGAATTAGCAGATGCAAGGTACTATATATAAAATAGATAAACAACAAGGTCCTACTGTATAGCATAGGGAAGTATATTCAGTACCTTATAATAATCTGTAATTAAAAATATGAAAAATAATATGTATGAAAAAGAATGTATGTATGACTGAGTCACTATGCTGTACACTAGAAACTAACAGAGCATTGTAAATAACTATACTTCAATAAAAATAAAATAAAATAAAAATAAAAAATAAAAACACCATTCTGTTCTCTTGATCAGAAAAGGCCTGAACCCTACATAAATCTCTTGATAGTGTGGATAATTTGAGTCTCTCATTGTAAGATTCTTAGGAATGCCTCTGTACCCTGTGAATCTTGATACACCCTTCTTGTATATATATGGTTGTGGGTCTTTCTTAATATATCTACCACCCCCAGAGGTGGGGCTTTCTATCTGGAAATACTTGTCTTTCTTTAACTTTCAGCAATTTTCCTCTATTTTTCATTTTCCTATTGTCCCTTTGTCCTTTTCAATCAACAAATTATTTTAAAGCATCTGGATTTATTAAATTCTCTCCTGTTCTCAATTGCTTGGACCACTCGTGCTACATTCTTTGTCTCAATCTTCCACTCACTGACTTGATCTTTAGCTGTGTCTATGCTCCAAGCATCTCAACTGTTAGAATTATGCTTTAATAATTTAATATTTCTGATATTTAAGGACTACAACTGCGCCTATTTCACTGTATCTTATTTTTAAAGTATATAGTTGCAAAATCCAATTAAGTCTATGTAAGATTTTGATCACAGCAGAAATAATTTACTACATGTGGTGAATGATTTACCAAAATAGTAGAAATAATTTACCAAAAGTTTAATGAGAGGAAGCAGAGAGTAGACATACTTCAAGGAAAAAGTCTTTCATCAGCCATTTCCACAGCAGGGCCAGGACAATAACTGAAGAAGGATTTGCCATTCTGTGTGGATTGTGACCGTGTGCGAACTGCCAGGCTGTGAATGGCCAGTCAGTGCTGGTTGATCCACACAGCTTGGACAGCAGTGCTGATTGTAAGAGGATGACTGAACATGGCTCTATCAGAAAAGATTTCTTGCTGTAAAAATACTATAAATGCCATTGAACCAAGGCAGTTTACCACTAGCATGAGGTGTCATAGATGGACATGCTGAAAGAAGTTCGAAAAACAAAGGTGTAACAGATACTATCGCTGGAACTTCGGAAGAGATAGTGTGTCTTTCCTCTTAGATGCTGAGCATGCCATTACTTCAGTGACTACAACTTCTCAAGGAAAATGTTTCTGAGCATGGTATTGGAACTAGGAAAATATTTTTGTTAAATAAACATTTTAAAAAATGATGTCATGACTTAATATGTTTGGCATATTAGTTCTTGTCATTATATATTTAATACTTTATGTTATTTTGGTCATTATTCGGGTTAATTCATGTGATTTTAAACCACGCAAAGTGATGTTATATATTTAATGAATGTTTTCACTGGTTTCAACTACATATGTACATAGAGATATACCTTTGATAATACTTTTTTTGATTTTTAAAATATAAAATTTCAGGCTAAAAATCTACATATTATCTGTGGTAAAAATTTGTTGCACTTTATTTCTATATTATCACTATATCGTCTGTGAACACATACAGAGGGAACACGAGGAAGACACGCAGCTCAGATCACTCAACCTCTTTTATCCTTACCTACTCTAAGTCAGTAAATCACAGTGGAAAATCTACAGAGGCACTTGCCCAGGCTCCCTTGAAGCCAGGAGTGGCTTTACAGTGAAATGTCAGCACAGGTCTGATGACACTACCTCCTCCTTCTCTGCTTCCCTCTTCTTTCTTGGAACACACAGACATGCTGTTACCAAGAGGATAAGGAGGAAAATAATTGCACAGACTTTGGCAAAGACATTACGGCGTCATTAGTTCAGCAGCTGCCTCTCTCCCAACTTCTTTGTTTGTTTGTTTGTTTAATTGAAGTATAGTTAGTTTACTATGTTGTGTCAATTTCTGGTGTACAGCATAATGTTTCAGTCGTATGTATACATACATATATTCCTTTTCATACTCTTTTTCATTATAGGTTACTACAAGATATTGAATATAGTTCCCCATGCTATAGAGTAGAAACTTGTTTATCTATTTTATACATAGTAGTTAGTACCCGCAAATCTTGAACTCACAATTTATCCTTCCCCACCCTTTTCCCCTCAACTTTTTACTATGAGAGAAAGAAACATTATTCATATGTTTAATACAACAAAAGTCAAGTTTTCTGTTATTTTCAGCTGAAATCTTATTTCACTGACATTAAAAGATTGATTTGTAGATGAAATTGGATTTATACTATCAATGTCATTTGAATCTCCGGTATGTTAAACTGAATTTCCTTTAAGAGTTAGTAAAACAATAAAAATAGAAGTGAAAGGGAAGAAATTACTGAAAAATCAGATCATATTTTTACAAACGATATGTTTGTAAAAAATGATACCAAACTTAAGAAATATGTTAAGAATAATTATGCTGTTAGAGACGTTATTTTAACAATTTAAGCTTCTTAATATTCTACTGACTCTCCTCTGTGAAAAATGAGGAAGCTGCTATACTGGGCGTCCCTGCTGACTCCCATTCTTCTCTCTCATTGTTTTGTTAATTGAGTTATTATTTTACAGTGATAAGATTTATAATATTCACATTTTATCAATATTTTGAAATAGTAGGTTTCTTTATTTTTTTAAGAGACATAATGCCCACACCTTACTTCTCCATTCCTGCTTTCTGCAATTATTTGGCTGATTATTTGGCCATATTTTGCTAAGGACCTCAAATATGTTTTTTCCTGAGATTCTGGCATAATGAAAAATTTTTGTCTGTTGCCTTTGTAATTGAAGGAAATTTAGCCTTGTATGAATTACTGAGCCGCTTTTTGTTTTTCAAGAACTACACAGATATTACTCAATTGTAATTTTAAAACAATCTTTATTTCAGGAAAATTTTTCTTTCCATCACACCTAAATCCTCATATCCCATTTAGTTCTTTGTCAGAAGCCACAATTTTGCTTATGTTATTATTCTTAAGAATACTGCATATTCCAAATCCTTTATCTTCTCAAAAGTCATCCATTAATCACTTTACATTTCAATATTTTATTATCCATTATGAGATAATCACTCATAATCATGGTAGGATTTTGAGTTGCATTTGTTTTTATGTCCCTTGCTTCTAATATGAAGATATCTTTTTCTGGCCTATTATTTTCTGCTAGATGCTTTTCATCTCTTTCACATTTCTATGATCTATTCTTCAATCATATCTACCTAATCTTTGAGCTTCTTTGAAGCTATGTTTCTTACAAATGTTACTTGTTTTCTTAGATAAATGCTCTTGGAACATAGTGTCTTCACTGCTTCAGCCTTGCGTGCTTCCTCTTTTTTAATGGACAGGTCACGTCTTGTGTCTTTCCTGATTATCACTCATCCTTTAGTGGAGTAAACTGTTTGTTAGCAAAGATTATGGAAATTAGAGAGTGCAGTAAGATGGGGCAGCTCTCAGCTTCAGCTACGGTATGTCGTATCAACATAACATTTGTTTTGTTCAAAGGAAGAAAAACATTCCTGCATTTTTGCTGTTTAAAATCTGTGAATCACAGATAAGCCCTTTATAGCTCAGGCTCTCTGTGTTGATAGTTTTCTTAGCTTTTCTTCCATCACCCTGCCTTACATCTGTTCATCTCCCTCGGTAAAAGTTGGACTGTAGTATTTATCAATACAGATTTTCATTTGAGTCCACCTTTCAGTCCATTGTGCAGAACCTAACTAGGTCATTCCTAGGACACAGTTCTAGAGTTTATCACTCTCACCACTAGTCAATTTCATATCACTTTCAAAACTATGATATTTATTTTAGGGGGAAATTTAACTTTTGTTTTAAAGAGTAATAAGCTACAGAAGACCCCCAGAAATAATAGCCTTAAATTTTGGGTGAGACTTGACTTTACCATGTAAATAAAGTAATGGCAATTGCCTACCATGTTTAAACAAACTGTGTTCATTCTCTGAAATACAGAATGCCTGTCTATAAAAGGAAAAGAGATCATACAAGCTGTAAATCTCCTATTAAAAGTCCTTCTTGGTTTAGAATTCATTTATTTACTTCTGATGGCTCTATTAAAATTTGATGTGGGTTTGGCAAGAAAAGCAATCCCTCGTTGTCTTCAATGAGCTAAGACATTTTATGTTTGACTATCACACAGGGTCCATGGCTTGTGCATCTAGGAAAGCAGTTCAAGCCAGAACCTCTGTTCTCCACATGTGTTCTCCTGGAGGGACTTGCTGAGGACTGGCTCTACATCACAGGAAATATCTCTGCCATCTTCCCCCACTGTTGAAGCTCCCATGTTTACTGCCTTTTAGACAGGTGAATAATCAAACCAAATTATCAGAGAGAGGGCAGAAGTATGGCAGGTAATATCTAGGCATTACTAGGGTCTTTGATGGAAATTGCTTGAAATTTATACATAATGGGATATCCTTATTAATTCTAGCTATATGCTACTTTAAAAAACTACCCTGGTGGTTGAACTTTTTATCTAGGGAGTCTGTTATGGTATTAAGCAAATTACAACTTCTGTCATAACTATCCGTATGCTTTGTTATTTTTGCTACTATATAGATAACACCTTAAAGGCAAATACTGCTATACTTCAGCTTGTGGTCATTCCTGTAAAATCTTCATCCTAATTACTCAATAAAAGCTTGATGAATAAATAAAAAGACAACATATTTCTAACACAAGGAAACTATAAGCCAAGCTGTAATTATTGGATGACAGGGGTAAAAAAATGTACCATAAAATATAGCTGAAAAAAAGAGAATAAGTATATTTACATAAACTCTATTTTTATGGCAAGATATGTGTTCTATTTTGTTTGAACATAGAGACTTGAGGAGTATTATTAAGAAGCCTATGTTAAACCACAGTGGCAAATCAATCATAGAGTTTTAATCATTTAACACACAAAGATTTTTATTTCTATCTCTCAACATACAGCTAATGTTGGTCAGGATAGGAGAAAGTTTCTCTGTTCACACCTTCACTCACAGACCCAGGCTGATTGAGCCTCTACCATCCGATAATTACAAAGGGACCTCGTGACCTCCTTTTTCATTCTAATGAATGAAAAGAGGGCATAGCACACTTGCTACCTTACACTTCATTCCTTTACTTCAGAGATGAATACCTTCTGCTTAGAACCCATTGGCTAAAAGTAGCCACGTCACCTCTCCTGAATGCACAGAGGCTGTAAAACATGGGGGGCCATACAGCTATTTTGATAACAGTAATTATTTTTCCTGTGGGAGAAGAGAGATAAAGCCCAATTAAATGCATTTTGTGGTGTGTGTGTGTGTGTGTGTGTGTAAAGTTTAAGTGCATCAGTCAACAAACATATTCTAACAAATACTGTGTCATCTGTTTGGGAATATAGAATATACTAAAATGTATAAGGCGTGCTACCTGCCTCAAAAAGTTTTCATTCTAATTGTGGACAAATATGTAGTTATTAAATATCCTATCTATATAAATTATCTTGTCATTTAAGTATCTGGGGATCTTTTAGCGGGGACCAAAAAGTAACTATACTAGATTTAAATACTGCCTGTTATTAAATAAGCTGTCTGTATTCCTGTCAAAAATCACTATGGCATTCACCGAACCACATGCAAGGTTTAGGAATTACACAAATGCTCTTTTCTAAATACAAACGGGTGGGTCTTAGAAATCTACTGCAGATCCTTTTATCTCATAGTATTATTTTGGCTTTTTTTAATTTTGCTTTGAATATAAAAATTAGAATATTAGATTAAAATTTCATATATTTCTTTGGTAAAATAGCTTAGAAAATCACATCTATGTTTTATCTGTTTATAAAAGAGATTACGTGGCAAGTAAGAATATTTTCAGCAATGTGAAAACTCAAGTCATTTTTCTTCCCTTATTTTACTATTTTCCCAAAAAGAAAACAAAATAATATATGGTGAAGCAAATAACTTATGATGTATTGCAGTAATACTCTCACTACAATCACCAAAAAGTTCAAGAACTAAGCGGAAGTTCAAGACATGAGATGCCTGGGTAACTTTGTACTAACTCAATAATAATTAGAAAATAAATAAAACTTTCTGTTTAGGTTATAGTCCTGACACTTTCTAGTTACCTTTTTTATCTCATGAAGTACGTCTAAAGAAGTTTTCAATAAGTAGATTTAGAAAGCATTAAAGATTAGGTTAATTGAATAAATGCATATATTGATTTGGAGATAATTTATATATTATGACATAATTTCCCCCCATCCAAGAACATGGGATGACTTTTCTCTCATGCAGATATCATCTTGTATTTTAATAATGTGCTCTCACTTTGTTGATAGACATTCTTTGTCTTCTTGTGAAACTTATGGATAACTATTTCATAAAGCTTCTTGATTTTCTTTTGTTGAATTTGTTGCTGCTGTTTGTTTTGAATTGATTAATTTTCCCCATTTATTTCTCTAGATATTCAGTGCTAAAGTCAAGACAACCTTCTGATTTTTTAACTATTAATTTTATATGAAGTCACTAATCAAATTACTTAATTCATTTCAGTAGTTTGAGAATAAAGTTAAGGGTTGTACATATAAATCATATCATCACAAGGAAACATAATTTTATGTCTTTTTTTCCAAAATGTCTGATTGACTGATTTTTATGTTCCTATATTTGCTAAAAACTCAAGAAAATGTTACCTAATATGGTAGAAGTTGGGTACACATTAAGTTCTTTATTTTAAATAATTTTAGAATTTTGTCCTATAGGATGTTTGCTAAAGGATTCTAGTAAGTGGTTTTATTAATTTTTTCCTTCTATTCCTGTTATGCCCATATTTTTCATTAGGAATGAATTTTGTTATTACTTTATTACTTCCAAATGCCTTATTGGAACCTACCCACAGAATTTTGCATTTTTTTTTTTCTTTTTGAAGATGTGAAGGTAAAAAATACATAAAATTTTTGACACTGAATCACACTTTGGTTAATGGAATAAATCCTGCTTAGTAATTTCACATTATATTCTCATGCATTGCTTGCATCTATTTGTTCATATTTTATGTAGGATATGTTTTACATATTCATAAATAATTTCTCTTTCTATCTCTCTCACTCTTTCTCTCTCTTTTCCCTTTTGAGATTGGAAATTTAAATCAAGCTAGTTTCACAAAATAAACTGGAAAATTCTTTCTCTCGTTTTACATGTTGAAATAATTTAAATGAAATGAGAATGAAGTTATCTAATGGTTGATTAAAACTTAGTTGCTCTAGTTTTTAAACACATATTCTGTTCCTTCTGCTGTAATGCATTCTTTCAATTTGTCTACTTCTTGGATCAACTTCAGTAATTTGTATTTGTTAGAAATTATACATTTCCTCAAGGTTTTTCAAATGTGTTCTGTAAAGTTTAATGTGGAATAATGGTTAATGCTGGGCTTTCTCCTATATTATTTCTTCTTTTTCACTCCCATTCATGTATAAGTTTACCTTCTCCCCTTTTAAATAAATTTCATTTGACTTTTAAAAATATGATCTTCTGAATTTATGTATACTGACTACTATTTTCTCTTTTTCTTAACTTTTATTCTACCTTTATTGAATTCATCTTCCTATTTTACTTTGGTTTATGTTATTGAATTATGGTGTTCATTGCCTAATTGTTTAAAAGAAGTAAACATTAAAATTGGGCACTCTTTTGTTTTTATCATGATGGTATGTAAGACTATGAATTTATCCTAGGTTGATAAATTCCTAGGTTGATAAATTCATCCCACAGGTTTTGATATGAAGTGTTCTCATATTTACTGCTTGCTATATATATTTTTTATTTTCAATTGGAATTCCCTGTAGTTCCAAGAGTACTATAAAATTATATTTCTAATTTCAAAAGTACTTAGAATTTTACAATCATCATATTATTTAGTTCTATTTTCTTGGGATGACCAAAAACTGGGACCTAAAGATGTTATGCATTATGGGATTTGTAAATAATTGTTTTGGGGACTTATTTACGAGTTCTAGTATGTGAGCTACTTTGTAAATTTTCCACAGACAAAAAAAAAAATCATTCTGTATTAGATAGTCATGAGTCTATGTATTCCTATTAAATTGATTTTATTAATTGCATTTGTGTTCTGTGTTAATATTTATCATCTTTTGTATCAATCAAACTTTAAAAAATTATTAAAATCTACAATCCTAAATTTACTATTTTTTTCATTTTCATGTTTTTCTTTTATAAATTTGGCTGCTGTTTGCTCTGTAAAGTTTTTCAACTCTTTTATCATCTACATGTTTTCAAGTCATCAAAAAATAATCCTGCTTGGAAGATTAATATTGTTGAAACGACCATGCTACCCAAAGCAATCTATGGATTTAATGTGATCTCTATCAAATTACCTGTGACAGTTTTCACAGAATTAGAACAAATAAAATTCATAAGGAATGACAACAGACCCAGAATTGCCAAACCAATCCTGAGGAAAAAGAACAAGGCAGGAGGCATAACCCTCCCAGGCTTCAAACAATACTACAAAGCTACAGTAATCAAAATAGCATGGTGTTGGCACAGAAACAGTCATTTGGATCAACGGAACAGAATAGAGAGCCCAGAATAAACCCATACACCTACAGTCAATTAATCTTCGATGAATGGGGCAAGAATAAACAATGAATATACAATTCAGCAAGTGGTGTTGGTAAAGCTGGACAGCTTCATGTAAATCAATTAAGTTAGAATACTCCTTCACATTATACAAAAAAATAAACTCAAAATGGCTTAAAGACTCAAACATAAGACATGATACTATAAACCTCCTAGAAGAGAATATAGGCAAAACATTCTCTAATATAAATCATAGCAATGTTTTCTTGGATCATTCTCCCAAGGCAATAGAAACAAAAGCAAAAATAAACAAATGGTACTTAATCAATCTTACAAGATTTGCACAGCAAAGGAAATCATAAATAAAACAAAAAGACAACCTACAGACTGGGAGAAAATATTTGCAAATGGTGCAAACTATAGGGCTTGCTTTTGAAAATATACAAATAGCTCATACAACTCAATATCAAAAAAACCCAAACAACCCAAGCAAAAAATGGGCAGAAAACCTACAGAAACCTTCTTTGTTTCTCCAAAGAAGACATACAGATAGCCAAAAGGCACATGAGAAGATGCTCAACATCACTAATTATCAGATAAATGCAAATCAAAACTACAATAAGGTATCACCTCACACCAGCCAGAATGGCCATCATCAAAAAGTCTACAAATAAATGCTGGAGAGGGTATAGAGAAAAGGAAACCCTCCTACACTTTTGATGGGGATGTAAGTTGGTGTAGCCGTTATGGAGAACAGTATGAGATTCCTTAAAAAAGTAAAATAGACTTACCATATGATCCAGCAATCCCACTCCTGGGTATATATCTGGTAAAGACCAAAAAAATAAAAATAAAAAACCTTTAATTTTAATTTTCCTCTTTTTTGCTGCTTTTCTTAAGAATATATAACTCAGTAGTATTTTTTGAACTACCTAAGAATCTCTTTTTTTAAAAATGGAAGAATTCAATGTATTCACAATCAATGATGATGCACAATTATATTTCTTACATCTCAAATAATTTTAAAAAATCTGTTAGTTGTTTATTTTGTTTTTCTATATTTTGCTGGCCAGATAATTTTCTTAAGGAAAAAACCCTTGTGTTTTAGTCAACTATATTTTGAAGGGGTTGGGAGGTGGTAATAAACAACCTAATATCCCCATGTTTTCTAACAATAAGCAAAAAAAAGTAATATAGTTCATAATTTCATTATACATCATGTTCTTAGTCTCTGTTCCCTGAACCATGTTCAAAGAAAAACATTTAATGAAGGCCATGTTAATCCATTGAAAGGGTTTGCCAGAGCATTGATGGACTTCCCAATCTAGGCTATTTCTATTTCCATATTATGTTTACATAAGTGAGAGTCTACTGAATATTTAGGACTGCAAAATATGAGTGATTGTTTTCCAACTTCTGATTAACTGCCACCACCACCATTTCGTAGTTTAGTTCTGTTTTTCTTTTTTTAGAAATAATTCTGTTTTACCCAGCTTTGCTGCAGCACAATCACAGATACTCAGTGTCCTCAATAAAAAACATTTATTTCTCATGCACAACCTACGTGGAAAGTTACACATCAGTTTCAGCAGCTCTACTACATGAGTCTGCTTATATTATTATCCAGGCTGAAGAAATAGCTCTTATTTGGATATGTTATGCTAGTGGCATAAGGACAAAAGCAAAAGAGAGAGCTGAATCTCACCCCATGCTTAAAGCTTTCATTTCCAAGAGGGTATGTTCTATCTACTTTGATTCCATTGGCCAAAGCTAATCAAATGGTGAAGTAAACGGTCAGTGGGTCAGGGACATAAAAATCTACCTACAGAAGGAACTGCAGGTCACATGGGAATAGGAGGAGATGGTTAATCCTCTTATATTGGATAGAAGGACTGAATACTCAAGGACAATACTATGCTCTATGTCCATCCCTCTTATTAATTTTGAAGACCTCTTTTACTTTATCTTTCCTTCAGTGGCTACCTCCACTCTTAATCACACATACTTTTTTACTAATATTTTGTAACAAGAGAATTATGTCTCTCTGCCCACCACTACCCTCTGTCCCTGACTCAGACTCAAGACAAAACTACAATAAAATATTTGAGACACTTTCTTTTGCTATATAATAGAAACAGTATCATGATAAGATTCTAATTACTTTTTATTAGTTGTCTCTAGATATTAGTCCATTAGTTTTTGGTTTTATGTGCTGCAATAATTCTATTATGATTCCTTTTCATTTTAGATAGCACACATAGTTCTAGAAACTTGTAAGAAACTTCCTGTACCTTTAGGATGGAGAGATTTTATCATATGCTTTGTTTTATTTCTTTTCTCAATACTCATTCTTAAAATTCAGTGAACCATTTATTCTGCAGGCTTAAGCCTTTCTTTATATCAAAATAATTTTATTCTAGTATCTTTGATCAAATATTGCTTATTTTCCATCTGTATCTTTTCTCTTATGACTAGCATAATTATGTAGTGCCATTTGCTACACACAGCCCTAGTTTACGCCTGTGGTTTTAGCAAATTTATTAACATCCATCCCTTTTTACTATGAGAAGTGTCCAACTTTGATAATAAATTATATGGTCATTCTACCTATAAATCTTACTATTTGCATATTGAACTGGAACTATTCTCTAAAAGCCTTGCTTTTCCCTCATAATATTCATATGCAGTTGAACAAACTATTGCCTCCAATATGTAGCTACATTATTTTCCATGCAATTGCAGTTAGCCCACCAGAGGTGGAATAAAATTCCTGTCTCTTGGCTTTGGGCTCAGTTATACACTTCTTTTGTCCAATGGGGTGCCAGCAGATGTGATGAAAGCAAAACATGAAATCTGCTTGTGCAATGGGGCTTGGACTCTTGTTCCTCTTCAATCACTATGAGAAGACTATGTTCCTACTAGCACACTAGTCAAAAGAGAATGAATCACATCAGGATCAAATTTGGACCAATCTGTCATTTGGAGCCAAGTTCAGGTAAGCTCTGTCCACAAGAGTCAACGACTTCCAGGTAACTGACAAATACAGAAACAATACTAAATATCAGCAAAACCAGCAGATATACTCTTTTTATATTTTCACTTTAGAAATACAAACAAAATCTGAACATGGCTAACCTCGCCATGCTTGATGTGGGCTTTCCTGCACCACTCATTCTGCCTCACTTTGCTACATATTTCCCTTTGGTCTCTTCCATGCAGCTAAGAAATAACCATAAACCTAAATCTGTTTCTTTTTCTTTCTTAATTTACAATGCAACCTGTACTTATTTCTAAGGTATCCGCTCATGTTTCACTTCCTTAAAACAAACAAACAGAAAGTTATTTGTCATACCTGACCAGAATGGCTCAAATGGCTCTCAATGCTTCTTCCCTTCATGTTTCCTTATTTGTTATGAACTAATATATTGTTTGCAAAAATTTATTTAATGTGCATCTATAGATAGTCTTAAGTTTCCCTGAAGCAATAAATCATGTATGTTCTATGCAGCTCTATGTTCCTAGTAACGAATATATTCAATAAATATTAATAACTAATTCATATTTGACTACATATGATTCAACATTACAGTATAGATTTGTATTTGTGGGAGAACAATGATACTAGGAAATAAAACAGTGTGCTTTATTGTGTTTTTCAGTTCTTCTCCATCAGTTCCTTATTCCTGGCCCACTATTTTATTTGTCTCAGCTGTTCAGTATATGGAAGTAGAGGTTTTTTTCATTTGTTATATATATTGTACACATAATTATCTCAAGCTTAAGTTCTTAAGCAAATGGGTATTAATTTCTTGAAGTTAAAACAACTTTTCAACTCTGGGTGCTTGCACTAAAAATATGGTAGCAGAAAATTTATTTTAGGTATGTCTTTTAATTAGTTTAATTTTCCATATAAGTCAGGATCATTTTAAAATAAGAAAAGATGGGAAATTTCTTTAGATGTATTCTATTAATGAATTATTTTCTTTATGCTTCAAATCTGGATAATGACTAGGCCATACCAGCACTGAGAAGATTAAATGAAGAAAATATGAAAATACTTTATGAAATACATAGTACTATTCAATTTGTTATTATTATATTAATATTAGCCTTGTGCAGACGGTACTAAAATCATACATCTTTATTTTGTCATCTTATTTCAACTAAACATAAAAAAAAATTCTGCTTATTTTTCTAAAATACTTTTTTGTCTCACAAATAATTATTACCCACAGAGTGCAGGTTATGTTCAAAGTCAGAGTTGTCAGAGAATGAAACTTTATTCAGAATCATTTCCTCATAAGTCAGAATCTAATTGGCTGACAGAATACTTGAACTAGGGATTCTAGCTAATCATAGTTAAAATTTACTATCACTGTAAATCTGTGAGGGAAAAGCAGTGCTATGCATTTGAACTAGCAAAATTTCATCTCCGTTACATGTTCATTTTACAAACTGTTCTTTAGTTAACATTTTTATAAAAAAGATTCTTCCACTCAAGATCCTAATTAGAAACTATGACATTCCACAATCAGATCTGCCACCATTTTTTTTAGTCACTCTTCCTTTTTTTCCCTGGCATTGGATTTTAATAGTCAGATTCCCCCATACTTTATGATTATGCAGGTAGGCTCTGAGACACACAGTGCTTAAAGTTTCGTACCAAATGAGGCTCTCTATCACACATATCATTTGTAGGATAAAGAGAATAATAATAGGATGGATGCCTATTTGCTCCAGCAATGAACTGGTCTCTCGATAGCCACATGGTTATATCCTATTGGAAACTTACAGCTTCAGTAAATTGAGGAACATATTTTAATATTGCCAAATAATACATTTCTTTGCAGCTAACATTTTATACTAGATATATAACTTTTATTATTCCTGTTTGAAAAAAATAGAGTAACAAATTATAATTCTCTTATTTAAAATACTGTTTAAAGTCCTATGTAATAAAATCTTAATTATTCAAATTACTCATTATGAGACACACTAAAATATGCAAGGCATTTTAGTGGTATAAGTTCCAAATTCAACTTTAAAATATTCATTTCCAAGCTATGGATGGTTGTCAGAAAAAGCTAGAAAATAATCAAAACAGTCTTTGAGCTCTTTTAAATTTTACCACTTACAATATCAAATTAAAACTTACTATTTCTGCAACTTTTCATAGTAAAAATGAATGATTTTGCTTTCATTTACATTCATGCATAAATAATTTCATTCTGCTTACTGTTTTCACTTAGCACTTTGCACAAGAAAATTAAAGACCTTGCTGAACTCTGAGAAGCATTTAGCACAATCAGCCATTTGCTCTTAGGACTACACTGCTATGCTAAGTTGATTTTTACTACTGTTGCATTTTGGAATATAAACATTACTGTATTTCTAGTCTAAAAGCAATGTTAGCTGAAATAAGAAATAAGAATAGTCAAGAAAACTGGATTTTTTTATTTTTAAAAGGAAAAATGGAAAGTTATAAAAATCTAAATAATGCCAACATAATTGCGGTGAACAATGCAGGGAAAAAAACAAACATTTTCACAAGACACTTGAATCAAGATAAATACCACTAAAACCCCCAAATTTATTGAAAATTAGATGCTGTTGAAAAATTCATTGTGTGATAAACAGAAGCAAAATGCTTTGTGTAAAAGAAAATCTTAAAGAATGTTTAAAATCAAAGTGTATAGAATTATACAGAAATTTTCTAAGGTACTACGAAGGACTTCTGTGAATTTGGATTACATATCCAGAGGCATCGCATCATGAAGCTGCAAGGTAATAGCCCCTTGCTATCCAATTATTTGTATTGCACTGTGAAAACTGCATACAATTTTAGGCACCTCATTTCTAACAAAATATAAAAAGCCAGACAGATTTCTGAAATAATAAAAAAACAACAATAATGTTCAGAGATCTGGAGAGAGTATTTTTAATACGATAATGTTCACAGTGGTCTTTTTCTCACATCTCCAAACGTGATTAGATGTATGCTCATCATGGATTCTAAGTAAGCACACAGTTTTTTGATACAGAAGAAAAGAAGAAATTTGCTTAAAATAAGATTATTTTTGTAGAATCTTCTAACCAGAAAGAAGCAATAAGATCACCTTATCCAACACCCTTATTTAAAAATGAGGAATTGGGGCCCAAAATTGTCACCCTAAATGAGTCCCTGGAGCCTGGTAGTGTCAGAACCAACATCAAAACCCACATTTATGATCATAAAAAATTTTTCCTAACTTGCTGCATACTTTAACAAGCTCTAGTTAGTGTCATTTTACTGAATTAAAAGAAACACATTATTAGATATTTCCAAACACATTTTGGGCTTTCTTTTCTGTTAGAGCACACGGGCTTTCATGTAAGACAAACTAATTTCAGTCCATGTTCTATAACCTAGATGTTTGACCTTGGCCTAATAACTTACGTTTTCATTATTCTCTTCTATAAAATGAAATTATTAATAGTGATAACTTTATAGGTTTTTCTTGAGTATCATATGAGAAAATTGAAGTGACATGCTTAACCTAGAATCTGGCACATGATACAGTTTTCATCATTGCTGACTATTTTTATGAACTGTGGAAGAGAAGCTTAAGTAGGTAGGTGAAAAGTATTCTTTACACTTTACAGAAATTCTCAACTAAATAAATACAAAGAAAACCAGAACTGGGAATATCATAGCAAGGTCATTAAAAACCATGCACAAAATAAACTTTCTAAAAACACACTACCTTCACATGAGTAACAAGAAGACTGGCAACTGATTTCTCAATAGAAATCATGGACGCCTGTTGACATTAAGGTGACATTTTTTAATGCTTAAGAAAAAATATATGCCAGTCTAGAATTCTATATTCAAAAGAAATACTCTTCAAAAATAAGATTAAATTAATAAATTTCCAGACAAGCAAAAACTAAAACAGCTTATCTTGTTGCACAAAAGTAGATGGAGGTATTCTTCACATAGAAAAAAGTGATCCCCAAAAGATGAAGGTGATAAACCAAGCAATGAGTTGTAACGGAATACTCGATAATTTGAGAAAATGTAAATGAATAGTGACCGTTTAAGTTTATAACAACAACAAAGTTTTGTGTGATTTAAACATTTAAAATTTAGATGTATTGCAATAACAATATAAACAGTGAAAGAATAATAATAGGGATTATTTATCTTGTATGAACTGTGTGTGGCAGGAAAGAAGTAATTATTCAAAAAAGCATTTTGTAACATTTATAGTAATCACAAAAGAATAATAAAAGAATGCATAACTAGAAAACAAATACACAGATAAGGTTAAAAAGGAATTAAAAAAACAGAAAAAACAGAAAGCATAAGCTGTACAAGTTATATAATAGATTTACAGTCAACTAGAGCAATAATTAAATATTAAATATACATAAACACAAAAGATCGAGTAAAAAGCAAAATTTGTATATAGAAGTGAAAGTCAAGCATATGCTCCTTGCAATAGACACATCTGAAATATGAGACATAGAAAATTTGAAAATAAAGGTATGCAAATATACATAACATGCAAATAGCAATCAAAGAAAGTTGGCATAGTTATATTTGAATCAGAGAACCAGAGTTAAAGGAAAGATTATTTCTATCAATGTAAATGAATATTGCATAATGATACAAGAATTCATTCAATAGGAACTACATGTATTCTTAATTTGTATACACATAAGAACACAGCTTCAAAATATTTAAACACTGACATAGCATAAATGATAAGTAGTTACAACTATAGTCAAAAGAAACATTTTAGCAAAATTTCCTCAGTAAATGATGGAGCAAGCAGACAAAACCATCAAGAACTATAAACTTCAAACAGCATGATTAACAAATGTGTCAAATTGAGATTCATAGAATACTTCCTCCACATTCTTTATAGGTATATATGGATCATTTTCCAAACTGCCATAAAACAAATACCAACAAATTTCAAATGATAGAGATTATTTAGTTTGTTTTCTGCCTACGGAAGAACTAAGCTAGAAAAACAATAAAAGAAGAATGCTAGAAAATCCTGGAATACTAGAAAAGAAAGCAGTGCACATCTAAATAGTCCATAAGTCATAGGCAATATAGCAAAGAGGAAATTTTCTATACTAAATGATAATAATATTACATCAAAATGTGTGATGAAGCTAAACACATTGGAAGACTGAAAACCAAGGATTCAAGTATCCATCTCAATAAACTAGAAAAATAAAGAAGGGATTGATAAGGTAAAAACAGAAATCACTGACACAGGAAACAGAAAATAATAGAAAATAATAGAAAAATCAATAAAACCAAAAGTTGGTTGTATAAAAAGTTGAATTAGGAAAAAACAACATGACTGATTATGAAAAAATTATAAATTATTAATATGAATGAAAAACATAACTCTAGATCCTATAGATATTGTAAGTAATACCAGCAACATTTAAACATTAATTTGAAATTTTAGATGACATAGATAAAAATTTTGAAAGGCACAACTCATAAAACTTACACAAGAATAAACAGAAAATCTGAATTCTTCTATATCTATATATAAATTAAATCTGTAACTAAAAACCCAATCAGGAAGAAATTCCCTGAGCCAAACAAATTTTCCTGTGAATTACTTTAAACTCTATGGAATAATCTGCAGCAATTTTAAATATTTCCAGATATTATAAACAACCTGAGAAGTCCACAATTCATTTTATGAGATGAGCATAAATTTAATTTAAAAATCTATGAAAAATACAAGGAAACTGAGAGATATATAAATGAAAAAAATAATACTTGAACCATCCCCATAATACACAAAAAATGAATTCCTTGTAGAAACTATATAAAATACTTGTTGGCACTATTTAAAAGATAAATCAATGGAACAGAAGAGTATCTTCCTGACTTTGGTATAAGTAAAAGTCTTAAGCAAGACTTCTGTTATGTTAAGAGACACCATTAAAAAAGTGAAAAGGAAGCCCATATTTAATACCAATTACCAATAACAGACTTGAAGCCAGAGCATAAAAAAGTATTCCACAATAGGAAAAGACAGACAACTCAGGAAAAAAGTGAAGAAGCCTCTTGCAACAGGTAAAAGAGAATGTTCAAACAGTCAATGAGCAGGTGAAATGCTATACAACCTTATTAGTGGTAAGAGAAACACAAATAAAAACCAAAGTGATACTAATACACAGTCACCAAAATGGCTAAAATTAAAAAGACTGGCATCACCCACAAATGGTATGGATGCAAGGAACTAGAATGCTTATATGCGCCTGTGGGAGTGTTAATTGTTTTAACCATTTTGGAAAAATATTTGGCAGCGTTTACTAAAACTGAATGTAAGCATTCTAGCATTCTCTATTAATCAGTAATTCTCATATTTGCATCATAGGATACATACAATGTTTATAGCACTACCATTCCTATCAGTGTGAAAATTAATAAAGGGAAACCTCGCTTAGAGTGGAGTCAGGAAGCCCTGAAGGGGGATCTCACACTACCACTCTTTGCTGTCTGCTGACCCCCAATAGGACGAGGTGCACCCTGCATCTCCAACAAGAAGAAGATTTCTACTTTACTACCTCAGAAGGAGCCCAGCAACAGCCCCAGCTACTGACTTACCACCACCGCTTAGCCAATGAGAAACCATCACCACCCACCATTCTTGCTATCATGCTCAGTGGACTTTCGATCAAAGCAGCCCCTCTCAACTTTTTATCTCTTCTCCAGAGAGTAACAGTTTTCTCCTATGTTTGCTGGAATTGCCTATGGTTTTGCCACAGTTTTCATGTCCTGAATTGCAATTCCTGTTATTCCTGAATAAACCCATTTGCCAATAAAATAACTGGCTGTTTTATTTTAAAGATTGACATTAGCTACAAATTAAAAACACCCCAAACACCCAGCATTATGGTTTGATCTTAATAAAGTCATGAAATAGTATGCAATACAGCAAAGAAAAGATTCTACTGCAACCACAAAAACATGTTGAATTAGACTTCATATTCAAAGAAAAACACCAGCACACACACTCAGATGCAAACTGTATAGTCTCCTTGGGGGTGTGTGTGTGTGTGTGCACTGAATGAAATTATTGAGCTTTACATTTTATAGTGTATTCTTTTATATGTATATGTGGGTACATTTTCAGAGAAAGGTGTAAATTATGTGAATACAAGCTTGTGTTATTCTCTTGAATGTCCTTTGGATTCTTCCTTCCTAAAAAGTTTGTATTTTCTGTTTTTTTTTTTTTCTGGCCTTTTGATATCCCACTTCTCATAGGTTAGTTTATAGTTTTGAGCCTCTCTCTGCCAACTTTTCAGCAGACATTTAAAATATCTATTCAAAGGCTACTGCCAAAGAATTTCTGCTCATGATATTCTACTGAGAACATGATTCTTTTCATTTGCTCTAAAGAATACATCTCCCATCTCATCTGTTCAAAGCTTTTTAAAAATGCTTTTCCAAGAAACTCATGACTAACATCATTATTTTGATGTGAAAACAGCTAACATCTGTGGCTGAGAAAAAATAATAAAACATGCTTCTGAAAGAACTTGTTCTGTGTATTATACAAGTTCTGTATTATCAGTGCTTGTACTTAGAGTCTGTTCTACTTATTTTTTCCAGCTTGGGCCAAAAAGAAGTGAAAAAAGAAAGTATTAACTCTGCTTATTCGTAGTTCGTTTTTGTCACTGATGACAACTGACCTTCAAAAATTGATATTGGTTTATTTGGAATTACTTATCATTTAGTTTTTGTTTGTTTGTTTGTTTTTTGTTTTTTTTACTAAAGTCAGCCTCCTGTCAGTCAGGAAGCTGTGTAGTCTTAGATCAAGTGAAGCGTTAGGTAGGATCCACGTGTCTGTATCCTTAATAAATTTTATTTTAGTGTTTTATGTGTTTAATCTATGGCATTTTATGGGAATTTTAATACATAAATGTTTTAAATTTTTTTAATTTAAAGCATTTTTAAGAAATAATTCTCTCTTCCAAAGTCCATTGGATGCCATGCATATTTTAATTATGTGCTGGGATTTGAGGATAGTACTTTACAATTAGAGGTACTTTATATCATAGAATCTTATGAATGAATTACTTTCACTTCATTGTAGTCAATAGAAAGTGTAAGCCTTATACGTTAGTTTAATTAATCAATCCATCATAGGATACGTTATATAAGCATTTTTCATGAATACTACAGCAAAGACACATCTGAAATTCAAATGACCATTTCTGTTTACCCAGAACTGTATTTGCTATGGGGGCAAGACAATAACTTAAAGTTTACCCAAGTTATTTACAGCTGTTAATAATCCATCTATCAAATACACTAAAAGAAATGTATTCGTTATCTTAAACATTATCAGGTAAACCACGTTTTGCTGTCTGGGAGTTAAGTAAGAAGGAAGCAGAATTAAGTCAGATCAACATCATTTCTCCTCCAAAAGCTTTTCAAAAGCATGAAGAGAAAATTATTAAGAAGCTTTTTCTGGTCTGTTAAATAGAAACGCTTCATCACATTTATGGGCCTAGAATGTCATGTCTTCTGACTGAATAGAGATAATTTTAACAAGCTAGAATAGGATTAGAGAGAGTGATGAGAAATCTTTCCTTGGGATTGTGCTGGAAAAAGCTGAGAAGAAATGACTTGTCAGAGGATGTGCTCCCAAGGCTAATTTCTATGGCACATCCATTAAAGAAAGAAAACTAGAAATAAATTCTATATAAAGAAATATTTTTATTTTTTGAACAGACTTCTACCAGCCAAATTATTTCAAAATTGAGTATTTCAGGTCTTTCTGATAAAAAGAATTTCATCAATAAATAAATAACTGTGATTTTGTTAAAACCAGTTCAAGGAATATATAGTTTTAGTTCAGAGAGGATTTGAATACGGTGAAAGCTTCCACATCAAGGCATCCTACTCTATTTATTTATTAATAATTGAATGTTGAGTATCTACATTGTCACTGCATATCCTAGCACTTGGGATACAAAGAAACATAAACAGTGGTGTCTGCAGTCAGAGACTTTACAAGATTGGCAGACAGGGGCAAAAAATGTGGATGACAACACAGGATAAGTGAAATAATAAGGATGTGGAAAGAGTATAATGGGGAATAACAGGGGGGAAAAGCTGTTTTATTTGAATCATAAAGAGTTTATTTTCACGTGTAGAAAAAATTAATGCCAACTAGCAGAAAAAGAACATAGAAGAGTGGTGAGATGAGAAGGCATGGTTTTAGGGAATTACAAACAGTTCAGTCTGGATAAAGCACATGTTACGAGGGGAAAATGTGAAGAGATGAATTTTGAGAAGGAATTAAAGAAGACATAAGATATCTTTGTAAGTACAGTAAGGAGCATAGATTTAATCCCATTTGCAAAAGAGAGAGCCTTTGAAGAAATTCAAGAAGAGTGATTTGTGCCAACTTTTACATTAGAAAGATCAGCTGGGCCACAACGCAGGACATGAATTGGATGACAAGAGAAATAAAAGGGCAGGGCAGCTGTTTGGGAAAATCCAGTGATCTGAGAAATCATTAGATCCTGGACCACAATAGTGGCAATGGAAATAGAAATAGGATGACGGTTCACACTAAAGACTTAGAATCAGCACCACTTAGTAATCATCTGGATGTGCGTGGTGGAGAGAGATGAAAGTCATGGTAATCTACAAGTTGAAAGGGTTGCCAGCTAAGTGGGTAATACTGGTAATATTCATCAAGAAAAAAAAAATTACAGTGAGAAACATGTTTAACAGAAAGTACAAGTTTACTTTGGACCTGCTGAGACTCAGATATAGGTGGCGATGATGCTCAGGTCACAGTGGACTTAGTTTCGGGAACTCGACAAAATGATCTGGACTAGACATGTTAATTAAGGAATGCCCCCAACGTTTCCCATTTTGGCATCATTGAAGTTAGGTGCTATTCCCAGAGGAAGCAGACATGAAAGATTTTAGAAACTTCATGAATACTAAAGCTTTAGGAATGTGAAATGGAAGAGAAAATGATGAAGGATCCAAGAGAAAGCACAACAGGAAAACATAATCCTGTCACAGAATCCAGTGAAGGAGGGAGTTTCTGATAAAAAAAATCCAATAAAAATCATGTAGCAGCTATGTTAATAAGATATGGACAAAATGCCTTCAATGAATTTAGCCATAATCAGTTTTCTTGTGAACTTAATGGACAAATTTTTACTGTTATAGAATAATGGAAGCCAGATTCCTGTGGGACAAAAAAACCAAAATAGTGAAAATTTGGAAGTAACACATATAAATCACATTTTTCAAAACCTGACAGGGATGAAAAGACACAAGATAAATAATGCAATGGTCAGAAGATACTTAATTGTGCTGCAGTAAACAACCCTAATATCTCATTGCTTAAAACGCCAAAAATTTCTTTCTTTCTTAGGCTTCATGCCCATCTCTGGGCAGCAGAGGATTCTGACCCAGATTGTCCTGACTCAGAATCCAAGCTAATGGAACCTCTGAAATTTGGAGTTATTGTGGCAGGGAAAGAAAAAAAGAAAGAAAGAAAGAAACAACAGAAAACTGTGCACTCAATCTTGAAGACTTCTGCTCACATATCAGAACCAAAGCAAGTCACGTGTTCACGTCTGCATTCAAGGAGGTGGAAGTACAATATACTCTCTTCCCAGACTGACAAAGACAGAAATATTTATGAAAACTGTAAATACGACTGCAATCTATTCTGGTCACCCAATATTCTGTTCACTCTCCTTCCTGAATCCAGTGTTTACTCACCTCAGCCATAAATCCCATTCAATCAAGGCATCAAACTAAAAGTGCCAGTCTTCTCAGTGAAAAGATTTTTTTCTTAGAATGATGGATGAGAGATTTTAGATAAACCATGGCTGTGGCTATTCTTGTTTTGGAGATCTCTGAATTCAGAAAGACATGTTATTTCCTCCCACAAAGACACCTCCATAAATATTGGAAGAACAGGGTCTGGAGAGTCAGAGTAAAGGCTCCTTTTTGGAAAACAGAAGGACGCAACCCAAATCAGAAACCTATTATTCTTTTCCACTATCTTCCTTGGCCACGACTGAAATGGACATCAGGGAATATACTTTCCTTGGAGGCAGCAAATAGTTCTCAGATTACTGCCTGTCCATAGACGGCTGGGGCGAAGAGTCATTTCAAGTCTCAAAACAGCAACAAACTCCTGTGGTCCGAGCTGGGTTTTTTGCTGTTGTTGTTGTTGTTGTTGTTTGACAGTACATTCTTTTTGAAAACCTAATTAGTTCTTATCAGTTTGATTCCAGTCAGCTTTATCTTTATATATCAGTGTTCACAAGTGGATTTCCTTTCTACACTTACATCCATACATACTGTATTTCTTTCTCTCTGTTCCTCTCCCTCTCTTGCTTTCTCTCAATATCTTGATTTATCAAATACCTGGAGGTTACCAAGCTGGCAATGTTAGGCAGTCAGTCAGACATGAGCGGTGAGGCCCAGGAGGACAGTATCAGGGGAGGACCCAAAAGAGACCCAGCCCCACCCCTTGTGGGTAACACCTAAGGAATAACCCACCGCAGAGAAGGGGCTAAAAACCACGGGAGGAAATTCCCCTGGCCGAGCACGCACAAAGCCTGCGACCCTTTGTCCAGGCGACCCTACCATCCTGAAACATTCATTTATCTCCTGTTACATTTTCTACCCTTACATTAATCTCATTATAAAGTGAATTCTGGGAAAAACATGTGCAGTTCAGGTATCTGTTACATAACTCTCAACTGTCAATCAAAAGGGATGTGGTTCCCCAAGCAAAACCAAACCTTAAAAAACTGAACTCCTCTGCTTCCGGGGCCATTGCTTCCTTTGACTTGGCCCGCGTCTCTCTTGAAGTGTATTTCTTTCTGAAATGAACCCAGCCTGTACTCTGCTACTGTTGCAGCTCCTCAATTCCCTGCTGTGCCAACAAGAACCGAGGTCGGGGCGGGCCTGCCTCTGCTGTGTCCACAGTGACAGCGAGGTTGGCAAGTGCACACTCTTTTTCTTAGTCTCTGTTTCCTGAGCCGTTTTGCCCATTTGAAGATATTTATTGAATGTCATCACCTTAATTTGGATTTTCTTGCTGGTGGACCTTAAGCCAGGTGGTTTTAAGTATGACTGTCACAGACATTTCCTTAATTTGATTTTTGCTCAGAGGCAAATTAATTGGTTGAAAATTGTCCATATATATATATATATTTTTTATTTGCCAAACTCAGTTTCAATCCACATTTCATTTATTCTTCTGAAGTTTCCTCCGTTTTCTCCTCTACTGTTTGGGTCTAAAAATAGTTGTCTTTTTAATAATACAAAGCTTCAAATTTCTGGAAATGGTTTTTTCCCTTTTATTTGTTCTTGAAAACTGGCCGATTTATTTCCAGATCCTACTTTTCCTGTAATGCCTTGCTGAATACACTGAATACACGCCACTTCCTCCTGTTTTTCAACCTTTTCCATTAACACTTCACATCCACTACTTGCATGGTCTACTTTCTAAATTATCATCAACAATATTTTTATCAAAAGCTTTGTGATTGTATAACATAGTACTACTTTTTTTTTTTTTAGCTTTAAATAACAGTTTTCTCTTTGCTGACCACATGGGTAGTGAGACATTATCTTATATTTTAGGTTTTTGTTATGTTATCACCCAAATTCTAGGAATCACTTTCTATATTAAGCAGGATAAGAGAGATTATGCTTTGGAAAGAGCAAACCCCAAATCTCAGGGCTTAAAAATAAAGACTTATTTCCTACATTATTTTTATCTCAAGTCAGCAAGGGTATGTACTCAACATTATGATCACTGGGAGACCTAGCTGATAACCAGCTGGCTCCTGGACTGTCCCCTGTTGCATGGAAGAGGTATGGAAACACGGAGAATCTTGAGCTGGCTCATAAGGCTTACTCAAAAGTAAGGGACATCAAATTTCACTGGCAATCTTATCACTTGCCTGGTCAGAGAAGATTCTTAATGTAGGTGAACTGCCCTATTGCCTAGCATAGGCAATACCTAGGGAGGTTAAGTGGAATTAAAATACAAACTTTTACTTTTATTTTTAAAGGATAACTGATTAAACATGTTTATTTGCTGAGGAAGAAATTATGAACACTGGAAAGAACAGTGATTATTGTTGGAGCACTGTTGCTGCAGATGTTAAGAAGACAGGGTCTGTGTAGAGGTGAAGTCATTATCCTTAAAAAGGAAATGACCATTTTTCTGCCCTTTGAAAATCAGAGAAAGAAAATCACATGAATGCAGACAAAGGTAAATTTGAAGGTGAGGAAAAATCATACCTGAGAACCTCAAGGAAGATAAAAGTCAATGCAAAGAAACCAAAGTGTGTAGAGTCTATCCCAAACGCCTTCTGCAGTCTAGGGTGATCTAAAGATACACAATAGGAGAACATTTTACCTGAAGTAGTTTCTATTTTGTAGTATAAGCAGGTATTTTTTCTCAGAGCTAAAACTCAGAAGATGAAAATACACACAGTATTGGACTTCTTGGCCTAAGCAGACACATAACCAGCAGAGGACCTGTTTACAAAGAGCTTCTCACTTCCCTTCTAGGCTCCCCAGGAGAGATACGCCTACAATAATTCTCTTTCATATATTAAAGAGTGAGGAAAAGAGAAGAAGATGGCAAATAAAAGAGAGAACAATTTACTTGACCAAATGGAACCCTATGGACTCACCCGCTCCCCAACACTGACAATTTAAAATAGTTAATATAGCCCAATGTAAATTAAAACAGAGGCTTTAAGAATCGAAACACATTATACAAGACCTGTTTAGAGAATGGACTATTACGCCCGCTGCTTCTACATTTAACAGCCCAATTTAAGTTGTTCTTAAACTTGGAAAGCATGAGCCATGCTGAATTACTGCTACCTTAGTGCTATGCCCCAACCATTAAGACCTCATACCCCAATATTATGGAAATCACTGACTCCATCCAATCAGCAACTGATAAATATTTTACTACTATAGACTTACTACTATAATATATTTTGTTCAATGTCTTTTTCAACAGCCTCTCAATTGCAGTTTGCTTTCACCTCTGAAGGAACATAGTACACTTTTACCAAGCTGCCCACAAAATAACAGCTGGGCATCACACACAATCTTCGCAGGCAAAACCTCAACCATGTCTGACGTTCTCCAGGAGAACAGGTATGACATCAACTTAATAATATCCTCCTTCAATGAGATTCACTTGACACATTCATCCAGGACATACAAATATTCACAAAGGAATCACAAAAGGGGAGTTGCCCACCCATAGTGTGCAAGGCTGTGCCACCTCAGTTAACTTTCTGAAAATTATTTGGTAAACTAAGGGCCACTCCATCCCTGACACTGTAGAAACAGCAATTGATCCTCTCAGCTCCCACAACTTCTTTTAAGTTTCAGATGTAATATATTCCTCATTTACATATTTTACTTGAGCCCATTCATGGTGTATTTGCAAACTGGCTTACTTTGAATGGTACCCTTTCTAATAAAACACTCTCGAGTCTGTCCAAATTATAATACAACAAGCATTCCCATTGGTGTTCCCCAGAGATTTCTTCCCTGTAGAGGTTTTAGCAACGTCCTTTCATATTTTCTGAAGCTTCTGGACCATCTGTGATGCCCATAAGTGGTTCTTAAGTTTCTGACACATGAAACTGCATCCTCAGCCCCTCATCACATTCCATTAGAGTGAAAACTGCTGGTTGCATACTGGGCTCTCTCAGAAATAGAGGTTCTCACAGGTCCTAGGCCTGTGACCCTCCAAACCCAGGTGCTCATCATGCTCTGGGTCATCGGAGCAGCACCGTCTAAGCACCACCTTGGCACAGACACCCCAGGATGTCTACAGGATAGTCACACCTAGACCTTCTAATGCATCCCATCTGCAGGAAGTCTTGCCTCAGTCACTTGTTAGATGTCACAGTACTGAAGGAGATCATTCCTCTCCCAGACCGCTTGGCTTCTGAGAGCCTTCTGGGATTAACAGAGTAAATAACAATGAAAATTCTTATTTTACATAATTGTCACAATCACCTGGGTTGGAGCTCAGTGGAATGTGGCTTCCTTCTGTCCCTTATCTAAGATCCCCGATGAAGGACAGGAATCAAGACTCAGCACAACTGACTGCACTTCAGGCAGCTATCTTAGTACTGGCAGCCCTGGTCCACAATCTTCCCACCTGCACATTTTTACAAACCCTTGAGCCAGTGTAATTAGCCAGCCAATAGCAGCAACAGCCATTACTTATCTAAGATTGTCTCTTTGGGATAAGGAACTCTAGGAATCTCTGACCTCACCAGTACCCAAAATATAAAATCAAGGTTATACACATCTCTGTATCTACAAAAGCCATAATGGAAGGCCTCGCCATGACGCTCTTGATCCATTCCAAGTCTGAGATACCACTGACAGTGACCAAGGCAACCATCTCTCTTCTCAGAATGTGAATACACAGTGCTGGGCTTGTGCACCAGGTATTTGATGGAACATTTGCCTCTCTCACCAGCTTCAGCTGCTGCCCTCATAAGTCACCATAATAATTTACTTAAACAGCTACAAATTCAATTAAATGAAAAATGATCAATTTCAGTCACTAAACATCAGAAGTGTTCCTGACTCCATTTTTTGTTGGAGCTTTTAAGCCTCCATCAAAAAAGCTGTTGTTGACAGCTTTTAAGCCTTACCCTGAACTTTTCCCCTCCACTCCACATCTGATAAGAAAGGAACTGATAAGAAAGCTGGTAAGAAAATGCTGATATTCCCACCTTTGGACCTTATGTAAGATTCAAGCCACACCAGTCCTTCTTTGAGTGGGAACCCTGATCCTGACCCTACATTCTGACCATGATAAAAACCCCAAGCCATTCTTCTTTTCCTAAGATCTCAAGCTATGTTTAAACCAGGTTTGGAGGTGACCTGCTGTTCCAAGAAAATTTCATCATGTGACTAATAATCTTTTCATCACCTCTTAGGGTGTGTGTGTGTGTGTGTGTGTATGTGATATCAAGAATCTCAAAATCGGAACCAAATTTTGGGTGGGGCTTCATCCCACTTCTGTGCTCACAACAGATAGATAGGTAGGCAGATAGGTAGTTAGAGAAGAGACAGAGACTAAAGTTGAAGCTAACCCACACCACTCTAAAGACGGTCAATGAAAAATTAATCAATTGATCTAAGAAAGAAATGCAAAATTTTATTCAAGCCAAATTTGAGGTTTATAACCCGGGAAAAGCATCTCAGAAAGCTCTGAGAACTATCCCACCAGTCAGAAATCAAGGCACAGTTTTAAAAGTTATTTGAGACAAGAGGGTCCTACATCAAATGACGTATTATTGACAGTTTACATAATTCAGGTCTAAGCATCATCCTGGTAGGTCATGTGATCCCTTACAAGATCAAGAAGGAAGGTTATCTTTGAAGGAATTGTGTTGATGCCAGGAGAATGTTGCTCTTTATGGCTGGGCAGGTATTCCTGCCAATGAGGAGGTTTGGTGGATGAATAACACAGATACACAATGTGCAGTAAGGGGAGAGGAGGCCAAAGGGCAGAGAAGAATTTTTTTTATGTTTATATTTTTCTTGGTTTGCTGTAAAATATGACTTTTATTTCACAAGATAATGAGGAAATCCCATCCTGAACTTCATAGCTTGTGTTTTAGAATTGAAATACTATGTGTTATTGACTTACTTTAGATCAGCACTTCTCCATTCTAATGTGCATAAGAATCACCCAGAAATCTTGTTAAAATGTAGATTTTGATTCAGGAAAGGTAGAGTGAGGCCTAAGATTCCGTGTTTCTAACAAGCTTTCATTAGGTTTCTAGTCCTTGATTAAGGTGTATGGTAGGTATTCTGAGTTACAGTTCTATCAACATCAGAGACACAGAGAGGTAGCTTTCCCCATAAAGTTGGGAATTGTAGCCAAAGTTAAAAAAAAAAAAAAAAGAGAGAGAGAGAGACAGGATACAAGAATGGATGCTGTGCACAAAATGACTAATACTCCTTGTATTTGGAGAGTGAGTTTTTTCAGCTGAGCAGTGCTTTGGTGAACTGATTTATTTCCCCCCGAATCTTCATTTTCCTCACTTGATAGCAGTTACCCTTTCAATACTCAAAGCTCATGCTTACTACTACCAGTGTTGAGAAAAACTAGACCAGGGTATCTAGACGGTCCAGTGTAACAGAGCTTGTCTCACTGTCACGTCACACAGCCGAGCCAAGAAATAACATCTGAAAGCTGGGAGTGCACATGTGTGGGTGATTGTTTTGGTGTTTGTCAGTTTCAGTTTCCCTTTCTTGGTGATCTTTCCTTAAAAATTTCAACTTCTATCTGCCTCAGCCTATACTTCTTGTCAAACTTTCAATATCCCAAAGTCAGTTAGTATCTTTGAGAAAATGATCACAGACACAGGTACACGGCAGCATGCATATATGAGATCTATTTTTATTTGCAACTATATAAGCAACATCAATACAAACCATCTGATTTTGCTGACAGTCACAGAAGTTTCTCTTCTGCTGCTGACTTACTAAAACAGGTGGATTTTTTTTTTTTTAATTAACGTTTTGTTGTTCCACTCATCACATTTTTCCTCTGCTGTTGCCATTGTTGGTACTTTCACCATTGCTTGTTCGAGTTCCCCATTTTGATCCACACTGAACAACTGTCTACTTCTAGATCAGGCTTTTGCTCTCTGCTGTGTCCAGATTGGTAGGGTAGCATTTTTAATGAAGTTGCTTCCTGTTTACTTTTACTTTATGCCAAATGATGAGGCTTCATTATAGCAATTCCCTCGCCTGCCTTAAATCCTGTCATCCTGCACAGCCTGTGTGCTTGTTGGACCACAAGACTTCCCCAATTGTCACAAACTTGAAATTACATGGTTTGTTTATTAAAGCTGCTGGGTCTTTGTTCATCTTTGAGCTGGTTTCTGGCTATTGGCATTATTCATTCTGTTGGAGCTCTTCATCTATACATGCTTTTAAGTGCAAGTTTCCAGGAGGGTCCTCAACACACTGATACTAGAAAGGCATTACTTTGATTTACTTCATAGGCCTTCACTTTCTGATTTGCACATTTTCTTCTCTCTACTGCACGAAGTTCATGGTTAATAAGTCATCCTTACTTGATGACATAACTGTATGTGAAGACACAGGGCTGCTTGTTGTCTTTCAGACCTGGCTAAGTGCCTATAACTGTCACTTCAAAATTACAGACAAACTCAAAGTATTTGTTTTTCCTTGTGTATCTATTAAGAAGGATACTGGTGATTCTCATTCTTTCATTCAGGACAGATTTCTTTGTTGTAATAGTAAAATAAAGAGGATGGTATCTCTTTGTTAATTCCATCTAAAACTGACACTAAGCATCTGCCTATAGATGTTTCCTTGATATTATTCATTTAAATATTTCCTGGTCATTAAAACTCATGCTGTAGAATAGAAAGAATCTAGTCTTGGATTTTGTCTTGTTTCTTTCATACACTTTTATTTCTAACACTTAATTTTTCTCTGTTCCATTTTAAAATACTATTAAGTGTTAAACTCAACAATGGCCACTATTAGTGAAGCCAATGAATTGGGAGTACTGAGATGTAGAGTGAGAAGAGAAACTGGTTACATAATCTCACCTCTGCATGCTGACGCTATGCCTGAACATAGAGCATTGTTTGTTATTAGTCTTCAGAGGACAGGATATTACAAGAATCTCTGTGAGGGAAAAACATCCTTTAGAGCATGCATTTGTGCTAGCCCTCCTCTGTAATCAAAGGAGAAGAAATCTCTACATTTTCAACTTAGAAAGAAAATCCATATAGCAACTTGAATTTTCCTAATGTACCCATATGTAAAAATATAGTGAATCTGTCTCATGGCTATGACTCCAAAAATGAGGTCTCGGATCTAATAAAACTTGGTAGAAGTTATGGTAATCCATCACTTACTCTTCCTCTGTTCTGGATTCTAACTCTTGGAAGATTCAAATATACAGCCAACTAATAATCAAAACATCAGTCTAATTAGTGACATTATTAGGTAAAATAATAGTTTACCTAAACAGTCAATATGGAGAGCTTTCTGAAAAATTCTGGATGAAACAGTACTGCTTAGCCTCCTTTCACTACACTAAATACATTCAAGAATCTAAGAGTCAACCTCATTTTACCCATCCATGTGAAGCAGAAAAAATCTTACCTAGTAGCCTTTTACAGGAAAACAGGAACTGTTAGAATTCACGGTCCCTGGGCTCAGGCAGGTCCAGCTGAAAACAAGAGCTGAGTTAGTAGAGAGCTAAAGTCAATACGTCTTGTCAGTGTATGAATATTGACCTTTCACTCATAAACCCAACTGAGTAGAGAAAGGGAGCCAAGAGTATGTCAGTTTTCCAACAATTAGGAAAAATCATTACTTCTCCCTTGGTGTCCTCACAAAATATAGATGGGTCAAAACACTGGGAAAATTTTCACTCTTCACCAAGGGAGAGGCATCAGTGGAGAAACAGATGGGGGTGACCCTCAACAACACTCTTTTTTTTCCCTTAATTTAAAAGTACAACATAAAAATTTTTTTTCTTTAATTTGTTTTTATTGATGCTGTCTCTCTCAGAGTTTCATTTCAAACTATATAATGCTCATTGTATGTAAGGCATCATTCTAGGTGGTGCAGATACAGCAGCAAATGAAACCGAAGAGTGCTTGTCTTCTTGGAGCTTCCATCTTAAATCGATAACTTATATGCCACTTTTTTTTTAGTCTTTCAGAATCCCAGGGCTTCAGCTCAGAAAAGTCTAAAGGCCAAGCTATTAGAAGTGATCTAATGCAATCTCGTCATTTAAAATACAAAGAAAACAAGCCATAAACCACTAGCTGGGTGTTTTCTTCAATTTGTTTTTAATTGTTATTTATTCTGCAAGTCTGACAACCTCAAAGAGAGTGGTCTTCTATTTTTTATTCTGCAATACCCCTACAAGTTTGTGGCAGCTTAAAATACACTAATTATGTTGATGTAAGACTGATATGAACCAGCTTTCCAATCCAAATGGCATTATAACTCACGTAATGTCACTGCTGTTGGTTCCTGGACCACACTTTAAGAACTAGCAAGACTTTCAAGTTTAAAAGAAGGCCTGGATCTTTCACAGGAAGAGGAATATTGTGAGATGAAGAGGAAGAGGATGGGTACAGGTGAAATCTGGACCATACAGATCTGGTGATGGGAAGACGGAGAAATTCCAATTTGTATCTTCTGACTTGTCAGCACAGGTGAGGCAAAACCACTTGGGAGGAGAGAGGAGTGGGAAGGATAGATTTAAGAACAAACTAAGCTATTTTCTAAGCAGGGTTAGATTCCATGTAGAGTTAATATTCACTAATTTTCAGGACAGCCAATCAGCCTCATCCATTTGATATACTGCATCAGTTTTCTGCTGCTTCTCTTCAGGAACAGAGAAGGCATTTCTTAGTCTAAACAACGGTTTGAGTTTTCTCAAGTGTATATGATACAGGAAGAAAGAGAATAGTGAGGAGATGATGTTGGGACAGGAATGAATAATAATAATGAACCATGAGATCCAAGCTGCATAAGAAGCAAATGAAGGGAAGTAGTGGGGTAGTTAAAAAAAAAAAAAAAAAGTGACCTATAGAGTTCTCAAGAAGTCAAAGAATTGTAGGGCTGGAAGTTCAACAGTAATAGAGGAGCAAGAATAAGAGTTTTAGGTAAAGACCATATGTTTTACTTTGTTCGTACATATATTATTTAGACACAGGGCCAAGAATTTAGATTTAAAAGAAAATGCTTCATTTCCATTAGTCAGTAAGAAAGTGCCTTTAGATAAAATGATTGAATACTATGAATTCTGAATCACATCTATGTTGTTATTACAGATAAGTAATAGATGGGTACTAATTACCATTCCTCCAACTAAAAAAGGCTAATTCAAGATGAACACACTATTGTAGTAAGAGCTAGCAGTTTATAAGTATCTGGTTTGCGGAATCTTGACACTTTCAACGTACTATTTTCTAGCACTCTAGATATTCACTAATAAATAGCTACTGAGTGCCTAATCTATGCCAGATACCATCCTTGGCGCCAGCACTATTACCACATTTTATCTGCATATGAAAACAGAAACCCAGAGAATTTTCAGTTTTGATTCAGAGTACATATTTTTTGTGGTTTTTATTATGCCATTCTGTAGCCACTTAAGGGCTACAGTTGTTTCTTAGGATAGTAATGGGATTTCTACAGCTCATGTAGTTCACGTCTTATGCATTTTATGGCAGTATTCTTTAAAAACATATTATTTGAGCATTTCTATGTACACCTTATTTTGTTGTCATAGAATGAATGTATTAACATTAAAAAACTCTAAGTGCAGTAATAAAGTGGTCTTCTTTCTTCTTTTTTTAATTTTTTAAAAATTATTTATTTATTTATTTATTTATTTATTTATTTGGGAGGGAGATAATTAAGTTTCTCTATTCATTTGTTTCTTTGTAATGGAGGTACTGGGGCCTGAACCCAGGATCTCCTGCATACTAAGCATGCACTCTACCACTAAGCTATACCCTCCCCCTGGTCTTCTTCCTTCTTAAGAACCTTTAAGGAACGTGCAACTTTCTTTACGTGCCTGTAGTCCTGTTTGTCTCGTCCATGCCCCTGCTACAGAGCTCTCCTTCAGAGACTCTGCTGGAGGGAAGGGAGTTAGACCCAAATCAGTTCATTCAGATTTTAAAGTTGCTAAAGGAGTAAAAGTCTAGTCAAAAAATGGTCCAAGTGGGTCTAAGCAAAAATGCTACTATTCCTCAAAAATGATATATATACCAGGATGTTGTTGCCACATTATTTGCAATGGCAAAGAAAGAAAGGAAGAAAGGAAGCCAGCCTCAGGGGTGCTCATCAATAAAAAGCTATTTGAATTAAAAGTGTATGTTCAAACAGGAAATATTGTTCAAATTTTAAAATAATTAGGCAGAATTCTATATATTGGTACAGAATAATGCCTATGATAGACCACAAACTGGGGAAAAATAAGACAAAATAATACATATGATAAAATCTGGTGTGTGAACATAAGTGTTAATAATGGTGGGCAAAGAGTGAAGGAAAAATAGTTCTGTCAGTTACACAGTCATTCTGTCAGTCAATCGATAAACATTACTTTCTGAGTACCTGGCACCTCTATTTAAAATGCATACGTTGTTATCAGTGATCAATTCAGACAAAAAACCAAAAAAATAAATACACAAAAATACCTTCCCAACCTATTCCTGTCAAATGTATGGTGAATTTTATTTTACACATGACTGCATTTTTTTCCACATATTACTTATGCAAATCTCATGACTCAAATGGCCCCCAGGACCTAAACCTGTCACACTGACCGACCCTACTCACTGCACAGCTATGTGCCTAATTTACATTAACAGGGATGACAAAGAAGATGACTCATAGTAAAGAATAGTTTTTGAATATCTCTTCTTTTATTTGGGTGGGAATCTTAATGTAATTCCCAAAGTAATTCCAGTATCATTTCAGACAATAATGTGTTTTTTGATTATGTCACATTTGGCTGATCTCAGACAAATTCTGGTTTGTGGATTTTATTTTCTCATATTGAACACAAACAGCATACACTTAGCAGTAGAAAAGGAATTTCAATAAAAAGTCCTATCCAAATATGGGATCTTTATGTTTTTTCGTCTTAAAAATATCAGCAGATAGAGAAACACTCTTCTCAGTAATGAAGTCAAAACTGCTTAGTAAAATTTAATTAATATGCCATGCTTGGTGATATAACTTTGATCGGCTACACTTCATTGGTAACACAGCAGTCACAGACATGTCAAAGGTTTAACTTGGTCAATTATTTGAAAAATTAGATATCAAGTTTATTATGATCGAGTGGCAAATTGATTTTCTATGATATATGCAGGAGTGGGTTAGTTTCATAGGAAAACAGCTGGAATCATTGTAGAAATTAGCATTCTTTTTAAGATTTGTTTTTTTCTAGACCCTCTAAAAGAAGTTAATGCTTATCAAGTAAAGCCTTAGATTGTAGATGGAGGAATTTGATATTTACTGGGAAGTTCCACCCAGTAATAATTTCATGCTTCTCTTTGAGTGATTCAGAGTACTTTACAGCAGTCAAGATATTATTTAATCTTACAACCAGCATAGTACTCAATGGTGAAAAACTCAAAAGCTTCCCACTAAAATCTGGGACAAGACAAGGATGCCCACTATCACCACTCCTATTCAACATAGTCCTGGAAGTCCTAGCCACAGCAGTCAGGCAAGAGAAAGAAATAAAAGGGATCCAAATTGGAAAAGAAGAGGTAAAAGTGTCATTATATGCTGATGACATGTTACTATATATAGAAAACCCTAAAAGGTCCACACAAAAGCTACTAGAGCTGATTGAAGAATTCAGCAAGGTAGCAGGTTACAAAATTAATGTTCAAAAATCAGTTGCATTTCTTTACACTAACGATAAATCAACAGAAGAAGAAAGTAAAGAAACAATCCCCTTTAAAATAGCACCCAAAGTAATAAAATTTCTGGGAATAAATCTAACCAAGGAGGTGAAAGAATTATACACAGAAAACTATAAACCATTGATGAAGGAAATTAAAGAAGACTTTAAAAAATGGAAAGATTCCATGCTCTTGGATTGGAAGAATCAATATTGTTAAAATGGTCACACTGCCCAAGGCAATCTACAGATTTAATACAGTCCCTATCCAATTACCCAGGACATATTTCACAGAACTAGAAAAAATCATAATAAAATTCATATGGAACCATCAAAGACCTAGAATTGCCAAAGCATTACTGAAGAGAAAGAAAGAGGCTGGAGGAATAACTCTCCCAGACTTCAGACAATACTATAGAGCTACAGTCATCAAGACAGCATGGTATTGGTACCAAAACAGACATATAGACCAATGGAACAGAATAGAGAGCCCAGAAATGAACCCACAAACTTTTGGTCAACTCATCTTTGACAAAGGAGGCAAGAATATACATTGGAATAAAGACAGTCTCTTCAGCAAATGGTGTTGGGAAAACTGGACAGCAGCATGTAAAACAATGAAGCTAGAACACTCCCTTACACCATATACAAAAATCAACTCAAAATGGATTAAAGACTTAAACATAAGACAAGATACAATAAACCTCCTAGAGGAAAACATAGGCAAAACATTATCTGACATACATTTAAAAAATTTTCTCCTAGAAGAAATAAAAGCAAGAATAAACAAATGGGACCTAATGAAACTTACAAGCTTCTGCACAGCAAAGGAAACCAGAAATAAAACAAGAAGAAAACCTACGGAATGGGAGAAAATTTTTGCAAGTGAAACCGACAAAGGCTTGATCTCCAGAATATATAAGCAGCTCATACAACTCAATAAGAAAAAACTAAACAACCCAATCCAAAAATGGGCAGAAGACCTAAACAAGCAATTCTCCAAGGAAGACATATAAATGATCAAAAAGCACATGAAAAAATGCTCAATATCACTAATTATCAGAGAAATGCAAATCAAAACTACAATGAGGTATCACCTCACACCAGTCAGAATGGCCGTCATTCAAAAATCCACAAATGACAAATGCTGGAGAGGCTGTGGAGAAAGGGGAACCCTCCTACACTGCTGGTGGGAATGCAGTTTGGTGCAGCCACTATGGAAAACAGCGTGGAGATTCCTCAAAAGACTAGGAATAGACTTACCATATGACCCAGGAATCCCACTCCTGGGCTTGTATCCAGAAGGAAATCTACTTCAGGATGACACCTGCACCCCAATGTTCATAGCAGCACTATTTACAATAGCCAAAACATGGAAACAGCCTAAATGTCCATCAACAGGTGACTGGATAAAGAAGAGGTGGTATATTTATACAATGGAATACTACTCAGCAATAAAAACCGACAACATAATGCCATTTGCAGCAACATGGATGCTCCTGGAGAATGTCATTTTAAGTGAAGTAAGCCAGAAAGAGAAAGAAAAATACCGTATGAGATCGCTCATATGTGGAATCTAAAAAACAAAAACAAAAACAAACAAACAAACAAAAACAAAGCGTAAATAAAGGACAGAAATAGACTCACAGACAGAGAATACAGACTTGTGGTTACCAGGGGGGTGGAGGTTGGGAAGGGATAGACTGGGATTTCAAAATTGTAGAATAGACTACACTGTATAGCACAGGGAAATATACACAAAATGTTATGATAACTCACAGAGAAAAAAATGTGACAATGAGTGTGTATATGTCCATGAATAACTGAAAAATTGTGCTGAACACTGGAATTTGACACAATATTGTAAAATGATTATAAATCAATAAAAAATGTTAAAAACAAAAAACAAAAAAACAAAACAAAAAAAGATATTATTTAATCTTAATATAACATAAAATCCTTTTTGGATCAGAAAAAAAAATGCTGACTTTAAAAGAAAAGGGTGAAAGTTTATGATAAGAAGCATACTTACAAAGTATAAAATGCTCATGTTTGAAATAAGACTAAAATTGGAATTCAGACTCTAGTCTAATGGTTATGACTTAACCCATACCACTTAACCAGTGCTAGCTTCGATTCCCTCATCTGTAATGTAAGACTGAAATACATGAGATTAAATATACAATGTAATTAGGGAGAAGACTAAAATATTATAATAAAAATCACTAACAAATAAATACTACTGACTTGTCTCAGGAAATGTTCTAAGGACTTTCTACATATTACTGCTGGATATATATATATATATATATACCTATCATAACCTATCATACCTATCATATCCATATATATGTATGTATCTATCATATCCATATATATGTATGTATATATTTTCATTTTACAGATGAGGAAACTCAGGAACAGAGAGGTTAACCTATCAGACCAAGGTTACACAGCTAAGAAATCAGAGAACCAGATCTGACTTTATAGAGCCAAGAATAGTAAATTGCCTCTGAAAGAAGTCAGTGATCAGTAACTATTTAATTATCACCTTTGTGAAACTAAAAGACTATCTTCCTATAAATTAATCACAGAATTATAATATTAAAAAGCCATTTCTGATTTCTTTTATCAGATGGCACTATTTTGGGTATATCCAGTTGTCAAATAAGAATTTATTTTTTTTTCTAACACAGAAACCAAGACTTGGCAGTTATTTGTGAAATCTGTGCAATACAAGATGGGAGAAAAGGAAAAAAAAAGGTAAAAATTAATAATGTTTTTGAACACATTGTTTTATAAATCCTTCAAGTCTACCATCTTTTATCGATGGAACACTAACATATTCATATCTTACAAAATGCTACTTTAATCAACATTACTCACATTATTTTCTACTCAGCTCAAAGAACTGTTTTCCTAATTTGACTGTTTGAACCCATGAAAATCATTAATTAACTATCATACAGCCTTCTCTCTTTCAAGGTCTAGAATTCCTCTTCTCTCCTTTTCTTCAATTCTCATTATAGAGAATTAATTGCATGCCATCCCTTTGATTTCTTTCCAAGTCTTTTCCAGCTATCATTATTGGTCGTGTCCCATACTGGACACGGAACAAATGAAAAAGAATGCTTTTGCTACAGAATCAGGAGATGATTTCAAGAAGCAAATCAGACTGAATTATTAAACCATAAAGGCTCTTGTAAAGAACAAATACCCTCATCTCCATCCGCCATCTTCTTCATAGTGTTTTCTTGCTCCGGTTTTGATATTCAAAGAATCTTTGCTCGTATATTTATTTATTCACTTACACATTACTCACAGTAGATAGAGAATATTTATCATATATCAAGCACTGTCTTAGATCTGAGGTCACAGAGAAGTAACTGAAGGAGTTCCTGACCCTGAGGAACCTGGAATTCAGTGCAAGAGAAAGATGGGTAGGAGATGATGTTTGTCTGATGACATATAAACCTCCATACTCCCCATCTCTTATTCCCCAAGGGAGTTAATAACATGTGCTCTCTAATTGCAAATGCTCAATTCTAAGTAAAGTAATAAACCATCAAAGGAGTTCAGAGAATCCATAAATGTACTTTCTGACTCTCTTATTGGGTAGCTTGTAGTACTATCACTATTCTGTTCATAGAATGTCTATTTTCCTACTTAATTGAATTTGCTGGCTATTTTTTTTTAACATTTTACTTCTTTAACAAATTCCAGTTAACCAGATGAAATACTTATTTTCAATTATCTGCCCTAATATTTATGATAAATGGTTTCACAACATAAACTTTGATAACCTGGTAATATATGAAGTCATTTTGTTTTTAAATTATGAACTTAGTAAAAAAAGCATTTTGATTTATATAAATTTGCCAAACAAACATTTTAGAAATTAAAATACCTGGGTATATGCCAAAAATAATTTTACTTTTAGTCTGATTATAAATTTTCTCATTAAAAATAATATATAAATCCAAATATGATATAAATTTAAACATATAAAACCCATAAAAACTAAAATATTGATGTATCTGCATTTTCTAATTTAAAAAGTATCCATGAGTATACCCAGATACTCTTTTATATATATATATGTGTGAAGATAGTCTAAACACTTTTTAGTGACCTGCTTTTTTCATTAAATGGTATGTAATTGATATAGTTTCATTAATAATGAAATGTAGTAATAATGTCAATAAATAAAGGCTTTGTTTTATAGTATTCTATTATATGGATGCATGTAATTTATAATCCTTAGTGGTTTGGCAATTACTTTGTTTATAGTTTTCCTATGCACAAATAACTTTCCTAAGGGGTAACTCCTTGCATTAGAATTGCTTTGAAATCTTTATCATGCACATTGCTAAACTATTCTCTTAAACAGTTGTACCAACTTGTAATTCCAGCTGCAGGTTTTCGATTGTTATTGTGTTTGATTAATAAGCATACAAGGACATACACACACGTATACAGTGACTACTTATAAGAAAATGCATATGTTTATGAATTGTTAAAACTTCCAGCACAACAGTGAACGGGTAAGATTGGTTTTGTTTCTTGACTAGTCGTATAAAGTCTGCATTAGACAACAGAATAAAATGGATCATGTACATGAAGTTACCAAAACGAAATCGTCTCCTTTCAGAAACATGTACTACACTATTAATACGAAATTTTAAGAAAATGGAAGTAAATAAAATCTAATCCCAGAATCATTTTTTTTCTATCAAATAGCATTCAATTACTCTATGTGTCTTTAAGCAGCTCCAATTTAAAATAAAATCCATTTGTTTTCCTATGAGGGAAATAGAGATTAGTGTATCCATCATACAATTGCTTCTTCTTATTCTAAAATATAGACTCTATTTCAAATCTCTCTTAATTCATATTCTTCATGTTACTTTATTCATGGCTGCAAGAACAAGTACCAAGAAAGAGAGAGCAGGCCCTTGCAAACAAAAACAAATTCATTAAACGCACTGCTTCAGTGTAAGGGAGCACCGTTGTTAGGCAACTAACTTCTAAAAAATTCGTAAAATAAAAGGACATCACCTTAGGAGATGATTTAAGTCGTCATAGCAACTACTATTTTAAAACCAAGTGTTAGTGCCCAGTGTTTCCTTTCTTCCTCCTGATTTAAGATTTGTAAAATCTTGTTGTCCTCTTTCCACAGCTTTTATTTTTATATCATAAAACTATAAATTTTAGGTGTGCCAAGCTGTCTCCAGTAGTCTTCCTGGCAATAGACAGATATCACCATCATGAGGATGATGCTGATGGCATTATTTCCTCACAGATTTTGCAACCAGTACATTTAATATTTATTTGCAACTGAAAAGGTGCTTTGGAAATATCAGCTACCACAATAGAAATGGTGAAATATCTTTTAGAAGTTTAAGATTTTTAGTAGTTAGATGTTGGTTGTTTGTAAAGCCAGATTTACTGCTAATAATAATTTCAGCATTTGGTTTTCTGAGATTTATTTTTTTTTCCTTCCTCTTCCTTCTTCTTCTTTTTTAACAGTTTTCCTGCAGCAAATATTTCAGGCCTTTTCTGAGATTTTTATTCCTAATCTTAAAACAACAGTGATCCGTTAGTTACATACTGTGCTCTGTCTAGCGGGAGTTCAACCCCACTCAATATCCCTGACCCATTAAACCCCTCTAATAAATGAAGCTGAGGTCAAAAATATAGTTTCAATGCTCTAAAGTGAATTTTTGCTTCTGAGAGGTAAAAAAAAGTTAAAGTATATTTTGTGATTTCTCCTTCCTGACTTTTGGTATCTTCTTTAGATTGCGTTTCACTGGTCTGATCTTGTAGGACCCTATTCCTTAACATCTGGAGTCTCCCTCATCCCTCACAGGACTGCAAGGGACAAGGGAAGGACTAGGAGAAGAAGAAATGAAGTAGATAAATTAGTGTAACTACTCTGCATCTCAGGGAGAAGGACTTTTCCCATGTTTCACTATCCTAAGATTTGCCTCTCTACACCCTTTTACATGTCACAGAGTGAATAACAGGGGGGAACTTCACCCAGGTGCTGATTCCTTTTCTTCCACGACGCTGCCCCCCTCCCTTTTGGCAGGAGGGTGCCAGTTAAGTATTGAGCAAGGAAGTGCAATCCTAGATATTTTAATAAGCTTCAGCAAAGTCTTCAGGCATGGATTGGACATTACTTTCATTAGAGGATCTCTAAGTGATGATTCCAAAGGAGGACACATGGTGTGCAATGCTTGCTCATGGGGCTACTGATGGACTGAAGCACTGGCTTAGGTCCTTTCCTGAGTGTTTTCCAGGTGGCAGAATGCACTGTGACAGGCAGTCAGGACGTGGTGCAGTGCGTCTCCAGCTCTTCAATATGGTGGCCCGGGTCCGAATCCTTCATGTTGGATCCAACTGATAACATCATTTTGGGTTCTAACAACTATCCTACTACCCTTTCGTAGTCTTTTCCTCTATTTTTCCAGGTAAGGTCACTCTACCTAGTCTTCTCTGGGGTCCAGATAGGTCTGGATCTTTTCATGACTACAGGACTTTCAATCTCATTCTGTACCACTATTCCATTTGGGGCTTTGCTTTTATTCTTTCGGGATTTTGTTTGTTTTGCTTGTTTGTTCTTTGAATTTTTTTGTTTGTTCATTTATTTCTGAGACTGTTTTTACTTCAAGTCTTAATGTTTTTGTTTCACAGAATTTCGTTTTCAAAACTGCTGTGTCTAGGAATGCTTGAAGAGCCTATCATGGCTATCCTAAAAGCATCCTCATTCTTCAAGGAGAAATGCCTCCATCTGATTCAGGGAATGGTCACTGACAGAGAAATGAGCAAAGGAAAATAATACATGTGATCATTTAAAATATTATCTTCATATAGTTGCTAAGCAGAGAGGAATCAAGAAGCCTTTTGTCTACAAAGGCCCATGAAATCCTTACAGTTGAGTTAATCCAGCTCAATTCACTGAGATGGGAAACCACTAAGACCAGTGGTTTAGGCTAGTATCTTCTTAAACACTTGCTTCTCAGGACATTGATGTTATTTTCAAGTAAAATAAAATAAAAAGCGAAGGTGTTGTTTTGTGAACCAACATTTGAGGAATGCAATGTTAAACAAGGCTTAATAGGTTCCAGTACCTAAGGTGTTAATATAAATGGAAATTTCCATTTATATTATAGATTTAATTAATAGGATTTCCCAAAAGAATTTTCCCTAAGAACCCTGTGTTCAGGGTTCATGCCTCTACCTGAGTCGCACCTACATCATGCTTCTGTGGAAGAAAGATTAAGGTATTAAACAGATATAAAATACGAGCTGTCATTTTGAGACATGCTGTTGTAAACTAATGAACAATGGACAATTTCCAGAACATTTTCCTCTTCATGTCTTTCTCGGTAATTTGTACTCATGATCTCTTGGCTAAAGGTACAGAAATGTGGAATCCTTGCCCTCTCTTCATTATTCTATGTACCCACACATTTACTTAATGCTTAAATGAAAAGAAAAAAATTGAATATTAAATAGATATTAAATTGCAACATTAATTTTAGTTGTTATGTAATCTGAAAAGTATTAACATGAAAATTATATAAAAAGATGTATGAATTTAGTTTCTATTTTGATGGAATAAACCAAAATCTATAGGATCTTATATGAAAAACACAAACTAAATAAACAATACAAAATATTTCACTCTTACTCTTCACCCCCTTAAGGCAATGATTTTACTGTGTTTAATATGCAAATACCTCTCATTTTTATGAATGCCTGCAAAATAGGTATGTGTATATAACAATTAAGGTGTAAGTATTATGTGTATATAATAATCTTAATGATTTATTAAAATATATACAAAATATTACTAATTAAGAAATGCTGAATTATTTTCCCATATGAAGAGAGTTTTTAAATCACTATCTTTTATGAACCTTTTCTAATTTTGCTAATAACAGAAATTAAGAAATACTGTTTTCTTTAATTCCATTTCTCTGATTACTAATTATTTGGACTATCTCTTAACATAATTGTTAGTTTTTGTATTTCCTTGTTTGTAAATTGCCTGTTCATAATTTTTTCTATTTGTCCACTGAGACTGGTATCTTTTTAACTTTTATTTGCAGGAATAAATTGTTGATTCCAGATATTAATTCTTTCTTGGTTTCAAACATTGCAAATATTTTTTCCCACTCTGTAGCCCACCTATTATCTTTGTCTACAATATTCTTCATTTAGCAACAGTGATTAATCATATGAGATAATTTAACCATTTTTTGCTTTGTGGCTTTTGTACATAAAATTTTTTAGATACTTTCCACCCCTAGGTCACAGAGATACTCTGCAATACTTCTTTTATAAACTATGCATTTTATTTTTCACCATTTTGTGTTTAATTCATTCTAGGTCTATCTTTGTGTGAGATATTATGTGATGATTAAAATGTAATGTTTTTACATTTAACTGGCGCTGAGAGTCTATTAGAAAGTGATATTTTCTAAACACTGTTTTCAATTCACATACAGCCTTGCGACAGTGTATACATAGAACCTGACCTCCAGAGAAGATCACTTTTAAAAGTCCTCTTCTTCCATATGTCAAAATTATTTTAATTAATACACTAAACAAGGATAATAACTGTTTCCTTGATTAGTCAATGAACAATTAATAATTTTCAAAGAATAAATCTGTTTTTAAAATATTATTCAAATTTAGTGAAATATTGCTTGCATGAACTACAATTTGACATACCAAACAAAAATACCACACCATATATTTTGTATTCTGTTTTTCTGAGTTAAAATTTAAACACAAATAAAAACTTCAAGAGGTCACACAGAAAGATGAAATTAAAGTAAGAGAAGTTCTGTTTCTTCGTCATTATTTTTCCTGGCTATCAGATTATTTTGAAGCTGCTGTCTAAACACAGAAATGGGATGCAGCACAGAGAGTGGAGACAAGACTGACATCCAATGCAAGTGCGAACGATTCCAAACTGTTACTGAGTCTTTAAATAAATGTATGTAACCGAGTCCCAGAGTGTCACAAGCCAACTGTGTAACTGGAGGTTCTTTGTATTAACTTCCATGCATCATCCAATGTTAATTAAAGAGTGAGTAATAAAACATAGACTGATTTGATGTTTACATAAATACTGAAATTCACAATAACCACAGCAAATGTTTACAGCTCAGCCCAAGAAAATATTTTTAGGAGACATACTTTATCACTGATATTATTCTGGATCACTGGTGCATGGTAATGGAACACAGCAGGACAACATTTAGAGGGTTCGATTATAGCTTTTGAATTCTAACAGATAATGACTGTACCTACATGTTAGGAGCACTTGTGGACAGTACCCTCCTGCCATGACTTGGCACAGCAGTGCTTCGAGATTAGAATCTGAGGTGCCAGTTCCAGGCCAAAGCATCATCCTATGTATGTCCCTATGGTCCCCAAGTTTAATTTCATGTTGATTGTGGAAGGTTTTGATCAGCAGTAATTTCTGTCTGTGACTCCAGTAAGATGACTCTCCCTGCTTCGGGATCTGTACGATTGGGAAGAGGCAAGGAAAGTAGACACCTCCACTCATCTCTATCTGGAAAGTTGCACCCCAAAATAGGAGTGTCACTTCATTTGTGATGATGTTGCAGTCTAGCCTGGCTGCCAAACAAACGAAAGTCCCACCTGGCTCTGTGGTGGGACTTCACAAGTTAAAAAGCCACAGAACATCTGGATTGGCTTAAGCATGAACAAGCAAAGGACCCCTGTCTAATGGAATGATTAAAAGTTTAAAGTGCTGTTTTAATTCAATCAATTAAAAGCATAAACAGCATGGGTCTGATTGAATCAATTTGAAGAATTACACAGCAGTCAATGTGCTCATCAGCAGGAGTGCAAAATTCATGTATCACCTACAAACAGCTTGAAATCTGTATCCTTCAATTAGACGTAGCAAATAATCTTTTAGCACATTTCAGAAAGGTGACTGTTTTTGCAGAAGCAAAGGAAGGTGCTACACCAGAGGAATATGCTATTAGTTACCGCTAGCCCAGCTGGCATCCAGTTTGAACTATTTAACAAATACCGTATCTTGGTTATGAATAACTTTGTGCCCTTCATATTCCTCCAAATTTGATCTGAAGCATGCAAATATATTTCTATTACTTTTATGTAAAAAAATAGTATTTGAATATCAAGATGTAGTCTTAAAATACAACAACATGAAATAATAGCTGAAGGCAATGATAGTTTAAGATAATCATAAAACCACTGAGGTAATTGTTGTATACCTGCTCACTATAGCAAGAATTTGCTAAAATGGATATTAATATTTACAGCTATAGCCAAATAAAGATCATAGAGCCAGTGATAAAATTCAGCTTCCTAAAAAAGTTAATAAATATTCCATATTTCTAATGCACTCCCTTTTTTAACAATTCTGGGGTCTGACTATGATGAATAGAATTGTTTGGAGAGGAAGAGATGGTTTCTATATAACTCTCACCACTTTAATTGAGCCAAGAACATCATACACTCAGGTGGGGAGGCCTGTTGGGGGGCAAGAGGGGAAACTAGTATGCACGCATTTTCAAGTGAAAAATATAAAATAAAATAAATCACACTAACCTGAGCACTTCCATTACACCAGCACAAAGCTTTATATATTCTGATTTCAAGGCTTGTAACAGCTTGTGTTCCCTTAACATATATCTGATTTAAAAAGCTTTAGAATGTAGGTACAAGTAAAGAAATGTTGGGTTCTTCTCTCCCTGTATTAAGTAAGACTACGCCAGTCTTCACCCTCATTTTTATTCAGGATGCAAACAGAAACCGTGATCCCAGATGGACTGCCAGGAGAAAAGTCTGTCCTAGAGTAAGAGCTCGGCTAATGTTACAATGTTAGTTACTATCTTTCAGACTTTATATCAAATTAATTTAGGATCATTAATTTCATTATTACAAGTCCATAATAATTTATTGCAAACCCCTAGGGGTCCTATAAGTATTTATCTATTCCAAGTATCTGGGGGAGTTGGATTTTATGAATTTTGGATTTCAGAAAGCTAATGAAGTTTGTGTGTGTGTGTGTGTATGTGTATACATATATGCTATAAACTGTAACATCTGCTTCATGCAGAGGTAGGGTGTAACATCCTAAAATCAAACAGACTGATGCTTCTGAAAAAAGAACATGTTAATAGTCAATCTATTTAGAATAATTTGTTTTTGTCACAAAATAAGTTGAATTTTTTTTTGAATTTTGAGAACATTTTGTGTTCTAGAGATATGGATCTATACTCATGACAACCTTTTAAGTTAAAATGATTCCACATGTACTGGAGCAATGCAGAAACAGGTCTGGAGAAGTGAAATAAAATCACTCAGCTGAGTAGTAATGAAGACAGGATTCAAACCCAAGCCAATTGGCTCCAAAGCCCACATATTTTCTCCCTCCTCATCCTTCCCTCTCTGTGGTTAATACTACCACGATCATTTCACCTCTAAGGTCACCCAATCTCAGGGTTTTCTGACCGTAGGAGGAGGTGTTGTTTCACAACATAAGTAGGAAAGAACAGGCAGCAATGCGTGTGGCATGTGCCCCAGCACGGAGCTCATCCCGATGATGCTCCTGCTGCACATGGTCTCACAGGGTATTCTCTCAGATCTGTAGCCCTGACATCCCAAATAGGCTGCACCGGAACTTCATACAGTTACCAATCATGGATTAAATGCACTGTTTGTGCCAGAAATGAGTGTCATATTTCAAAACACAGATGCCGGGATAATGTGTTCATGTCTCATTTATACCAGCAGCACTTAGTCTGCTGCATTGACCTGCACGAGAGGACACACTAGAGGGCACAAGTGAGTGCCCATCAACGGGAAGAGGCAGGTAAACGAGTGCTGAGACGAATCTCTTCATCTGTGGGACCTGCTAATCGAAGCAAGGCTGTAGGAGCTGTGGCAAAATCTGATGACCTGTAATGTAGATGGTTAGAAATCAATGACTTGCAATGTATGACAATGCTGAATCTTACTGTTTATTTGAAGTAAATGATAGGGGGGGAAAAAACACATGTAAATCTTCAAGAAAATAGTGTCAAGTAATTTAGAAGTACTTCACATCTTGTCACTCAGGATATTTTTGAGTCGTAATGCACAAATTATAACTATATATTATGCAGCTAGTGAAAGCAGTTTTATTTAAGCTCATGCCACTACACTACTTAGAACAGCAAAAGGCCCTCCCATCCAAGATACAAAATAAAAATCATAAAATATCTATGCATACTGAAGTATCCCCATCAAGTTATTTAGAACAAAGATCATCACTGAAAACAATGTAAATGTAAATAATATTTTAACAATAGAATGCAATTGTTAATGAACAGAACATAAATTTCTGCCAAGACATTCCACCATAAACAGGGTATGAATTAGGCTTTTGTAAGTAAGAAAGGGTCTACAAGCACCACTAAAGATCTTGCTTCAAACATTCTGAAACCACATTTCTCAAAGGTGCTATGAGTTAAAAGAGTATTTATTCCCACTGTGTTAGGTGTTTAGTATACTTACTGGTTTAACTGACTATTGAATAAGATTTTATTCTTAGTATAGGTAATCTTTTTATCAATAATCTCTCATAGCATCAAATAATAGAAAGCTGGGCCATTCAGAGATAATTAAACACTTCATATTAATTGAATACAATAGATGTAATTATGCGTGGGACAATAAAAATTTTTTACATCACTGTGTTGTCGAATCAGAATGAATGAGTTGATTGTGCTTAAGTGTTATTCTTTTTCACCTATGTAAGACACAATACAAAGGAATCTTACTATCCTTTAGGGGTTTTATTCATTTTATCTTATAATCAAAGGGGACTGTCTCCTACCATGGTACTTTTGAGAGGCCAGAAGGTACGTTTATTGAACATGTGAATTAATTCACTATTGTTCTTACTATGGTGAGATTCCATATTCACTATGGTTCTGTTTAGTCATGATAGCTCTTGGATTAGTTTTCATAGATGACTAATCATCAAAGGTTTAGATGGTAAGAGTTACCTACTCTTCACATTTTCAATAGCATGATACAATGAGAGCACAATCAATATTTTTTAAACAAATAATTAGCAAATCAGGCACAGAGAAGAGCCTACAATTTGTTCTGTGAAGTTTTAGTTCTCTGAATTTTTAAGTTCCAGCCACACCTTGACAGAAAAGTTCACACAAGGCAAACACTGTAACATTCCAGAGGAAGGAATCTCTATCTTCTAGTCTGTATCAAGAAATGTAAATTCTTCTAAATCAATGGCTGGTCATGGCTAGAGTTAGGTAATAAGCTTTGGATTACACCCCTAAGATTGAAGGTTACTAACCTTTTTTCAATCCTTCTCATGAAAGATTAACTTTTTTTTTTAACTTAGTAAGTCATTAGTTTAAAAAAAATCCATTTTTTGACATTTAGCATGCAAAAGAGTAAAATGCTAGTGGTTGTTGGATATCTACACAGTACCTGCTGCTGGATGGGGCCCTTTCTGATATGATATCTGCTGACAACCTCTTCACTGTTCTTTATTAGGAACCAGTTATGACTTAGCCTAAGTAACACACATAATGTTTTACTCCATATACTCTGAAGTCATTCAAAGTAAGTTACAGACACTATAGGATCCACATGATACTTTTTCTAATGAAGCTTATAATATGTACCTAGATAAGTGAAGTACTTCGGGAATGGAGGTGTGATTTGCTCCCCAGAAAATCAACCATAACTTGTGAAAATTATAAAAATCAACCATTAAAATCTCTGGGAACTTCCCTAAGGGCATACAGCAGAGACATGTTTATGCAAGAAAGCTACTAAGTGTCTGGAAGAACAGAGACTTGGTGGCATTCAAGCCATGGCCCACTCTCTTTACCAGCTCCCTCAGGTCAGTGTGATGAGAGTTCTACTGTGGGTAGTGAGCACAAGAAGATGGGGATCTTCCTCTCCCACTTCCTCCTAGAATGACAGTTTCCCCCTAGAAAGGGCAGGCAACTGCATTTCCACTGCCCCCAGCATTATGCTGTAGAAGCTCTATTCCAGGCAAGCACAACTGAAAGATCTGGGGCTCCTTTCTGATGCGCCATATCCACTTGTAGGGTGGAAGCTCCAGTCCAGCCATGGGAGGGCAAGGATACTAGGCCCCAGTCTGCCTTTCCCTGATTGTTCATAGCATAGATATTCCACACCGGGAGATACAAGCCAAGAAGACAAGAGGTTAGCACGTCCCCGCACTGCCCTGTGTTTAGAGGAGAGTTGTCACTCTAAGCAAAGCAGGCCTGTAATTCTGAAACACTGCCACAGAGATTCTATCCAGGGAAGCAAGCAAGTTCTAAGAACAGAAAGCTCTGTAGTTCTCCCAAAGAAGACTGATTTTATTTAGAATAGAGTGTGGGAAGTTTCACCCTAATGATTCTTTCAGAAACAATGACGATTTTGGTGGTGAAAAATTAAGAAGAGACTAGTAGTTCCATGTTATCAAGAAGTGAAACGGTTGACCAAAAATACATTTCATAGAGAAAAGCAGGAAAAGAGACAGCTAAGAAGATCCCTCCTGTGGTCGGAGAACACTGCAAAGACTGGCTACAAAAACCACCTCTGCAAAGAGCTTTGACTTTAGTTGGGCTAGAACATAGAGCAACTTCCACCGCAGGTCATTACTGGAAACAATAAAGCAGCCAACCACCACTCAGTGCGTGCTAGCAGCTTGGTGTGATGTCAGTGAAGGTTGGCCAGCGGAGGCTTAATAGAGAAATCAGAGAAAGAGATAAAGGGAGCCCAGCTGAAATCTCTCATTCCTCTGAGGTAAGGTGAGGAGGGGAAAGATGATTAAGATCACTGTGTGCATGCTAAGGCAGTGCCCTTTGACAAGTGATATCGGAAGCTGCACATCGCAGAGGAAATAGACTGCATTGAACATGTCAAGCCAACACAAGCCAACGTAAGCGAGCTAATGAATGACAAATTCAGGTCTCAGAGGTGGAATCACTATCTAGAATTGAAATAATGTATTATCTCAAATGTTCAATTTTATACAAGAAATACAAGTCATGTAAAGAAAAATGACATTGTGACACATACATAAGAAAAAAACGGGTTTGAGAGAAATTGCCTTTGAGAAGGCCCAGGTAATAGACTTAGCAGACAAGAACTTCAAAGCAGCCATTATTAAATGTGTTCAATTAATTAAAGGAAACAATGCTTTAAAAATTAAAGAAAGTTACAATAATGATGTCTCATCAACTAGAGAATATCAATAAAGGGAAGCAAATTATTTTAAAAATCAAATAGAAGTTCTGGAGATGAAAAGTACAATAAAAAGAACAAAAAATTCACTAGAGGGGCTCAATAGTATATTTGAACTGGAAGATGGAAGAATCAGCAAACTTGAGTATAGATTGATAGAAATTATGCAATTTGGAGAACAGGGAGAAAAGAAGGGAGAAAAATGATCAAGCTTCAGAGAAATGCAGGACACCATTAATTGTCAAAATGTATATGTAATAGGAATAGCAAAATGGAAAAATGGAAAAATATTTTAAGAAATAATTGCCAAAATTTCCCAAATTTGATGAAAAATATTAGTCTGTACATCCAAGCAGCATAATGAAATCCAAGTAGGCTAAATACAAAGAGAACCACACCCAGCCACATCATAGTCAAAATGCTGAAAGACAGAGAAAATCTTTAAAGCAGCAAGAAAAACGGAACTCATCAACGACAGGGGACCTCAAGAAAAATTAACAGCTGACTTTTCATCAGAAACAGCTAAGATCAAATGTAATAATATACTCACAACAGGGAAACAATTGTTAACAAAGAATCATATCCAGGCACTTTATCTTTTAAAATTAAAGGTGAAATGAAGATTCCTACGTAAACAGTAAGTGAGAGAATTCATTGTTAGCAGACCAACTTTATAAGAAGTGCTTTTCTTTTTTTTTCTTGAAGGAAGCTTTTTAGACTGAAAGCAAATGACATCACAGTAATTCGACTTACACACACACAAAAGAGAATTAGCAAAGGTAATGATGAAGGTAATGGTAAAAGACTGTAGCATTGTATATTTCTCCTCTTTTTTGTAAATAATTTAAAAATAACTATTATAAAGCAACATAAATATAACTGTATTGTTGGGCCTATAATATAGACAAATATATATATACATATATTTGACAATAACAATATAATATATCTGACAATAACAAAATAAGATGGCAGGTGGAGCAAAGCTCTATGGTTTAAGAAAATGATAACCAGACAGTAACTCAAATCTACAAGAACAAGTGAAGAGAATAAGAAATTGAAACAAGCAAGTAGATATTAATACGTGTGTGTGTGTGTGTGTATTTGGTCTCCCTTCTTCTCTAAGCTTCATTAAAAGGTATAAAATAAATATACATAAATTAATTATAACAGTATATTCAGGGGTTTGTAAAATAGATACAGGTAAAAGGTGTAATAATAGCACAAACGCAGGAGGAGGACATAGAGTTACATAGGGGTTTCATTTCTAAATCTCACTGAAATTAAGTCAGTATATATTTGAAGTAATTTCTGACATGTTAGGATGAACACTGTAAACCTTAGAGCAACCAGAAAGAAAATAACTAAAAAAAGTAGCAAAAAATATTGAAGGAATTAAAATGTTACATTAAAGAAGATTTACATGAAGCAAAAGACATCAGTTAAAAAGGAAAAAAAAAAAGAAATGGAGAGAAAAATTCAACCATATCAATAATAATATTAGATGAGAATGAATTAAATGATATAATAAAAAGGAAGAGACTGTTAGACTGGATATGTAAACAAGATATAATTATATGCTTCGTGCAGGAGACACACTTTATCATCAAAGAGTCAAATAATTTTATGTAGAAGGATGGCATGCTACATATAATGCAAACAGTAAGTATAAAGTTGGAATAACTATTACATCAAAATAGAATTTGAAACAAAATGTGTTAGTAAAAGAGAAATATTTATAATGATCATTTACAATGATAATAATAAAAAGTTCTACCTATCAGATGGAAATAACAACAATAAATATATATAAACCTAATAACCAGGCCACAAAATACATGGTACAAAACTGGACAAATTAAAAGGAAATATAGACAGTTCAGAAATAATAGTCAATATCCCACTTTCAACAATGGATAGAACAAATAGCAGATGATCAACAGGGATATAGAAGACTTGAGCAACATTGTAAACCAACTAGTTCTTTCTGACATCTACAGAATACTCGACCCAAATGGCTGAACACAGTGTTTTTCTCATGCATGCCTGAAACATACTCAAAAGAAGACCACTTGCTAGGTCATGAAACATTTAAAGATACTTAAATCAAAAAAATGGGTTCTTTTAACAATAATTGAAATTACTTAAAAATATATAAAAGAAGAAAATTTTTGAAACAGCACAAATATGAGAATACAAAACAATACACTCCTAAGTAATAACTGATTCAAAGAAGAACTCACAAGGGAAATTATAAAATACAATGAGATGAGTGAAAATGAAAACACAGTATATCAAAACTTAAAGAATGCAGTTTAAGCTGTTCTTAGGGGTAAATTTATAACTGTAAAAGCAGCTATTAAAAAATGAAAAAAAGAAATAACTTAAACTTAGTAACTTAAACTTAAATCAATAACTTAAACTTCTACCTTAAGATGCTATAAAAAGAAAGGCAAACTAAACCTATAGCAAACAGAAGGAAGGAAATAATTTTAAAAAATAGAACACAAATTAATGATATTGAGAACAGAAAAGCAATAGGGAAAATCAATGAATATAAAAGATGGTTCTTTGAAAAGATCAACAAATTAAAGAATTAAAAAGATTATAAGGGAGTATCATGAATATATATATGCCAACAAAGTAGGTAACTTAGATGAAAGGAGCCCATTTCAATAAAAATGCAGATTACTAAAACTGACACAAGAAGAAATAGAAAATCTGAATAGATCGATAACAAGTAAAGTGGATTAGTAATTTAAAAAAATTTATCCTAAATAAATAATAAATAAGTAGCCCAGGCCCAAACTGCTTCACTGGTGAATTCTACAAAACGTCCATAAGATAATCAATATTGATCCTTTACAAATTCTTTCAAACATAGAACCGGAAGGAACACTTTGCACCTATTTAGAATTACAGTGACAACAAAACCAAAGATATCACAATAAAATAAGCACTCAGACCGATAACCTTTAGGAATGTAGATTTTTAAATCCTGGATAAAACGCTACCACTTTGAATCCAGCATCATATAAAAAGTATTTAACAGAGAAGAACAAACCTGACTCCATAATGAACCTGTTCCTTTAGCTCTAATCTTTGTGCTCTGTCGCCTGTGCTTAGACATGCTGGCTCTGCACCTTTGTCTCTTCAATCAGTAAAAGAATGTTGCCTATAGCCTGCAATATACATAATAGTTCTTTCTCAAGACTCTGCCTCCCAGGCTTGACCTTTAAAGCCATAGCACTTTTTATTCATATAGAGATCAAAAGCTGCAGTTCAGAAAATAACATTTGTCTTCTTAAAGGTTGTAAGGAACCTCTGCGAATGGCTGCACGAACAAAGAATTATCACATACAGAGTCTAGCCAGCACCAAGAGGTCTGCAACAATCAGCCACACCCCCTTCCTTTTTAATGTGAAAGAAGCCCACATTCTACCTCCGGTAAGATGGTTCTCTGGGAAATTACTCCCCTGTCTTCTTGCTCTGCTGGCATTCTGAATAAAATTGATATTCCTTGATCCAATGCCTTATCTCTCAATTTATTGGTTTGTCATGCCACAAGTAGTCCAAGCTTGGACATGGTAATAGTATTATACACAGTGCCCTAATGGGATTTATCCCGTGGATGCAAATTTGGTTTAACATCTGAAAGTGAGTTAATGTAATATGGTACCTTAAAGACTCTTATGCTCCACCTATTCATCCCTCTTTCCCACTAAACTCTGGCAACCACTGCTCTTTTTCCTGTCTTCATAGTTTTGCCTTTTCCAGAATGTCATACAGTTGGAATCACACAGTAGGTAGCCTTTTCAGAATTTTTTTCTAACTTAGCAATATGCATTTGTGGCATCTCAATGTCTTTTTCGTTGATAATTCACTTTCATGGCTGAGAATTTCATTATATGGATGCACCACAGTTTGTCCATTTCCCTATTGGAGGATGTCTTGGTTGTTTCCAATTTTTGGAAATTATGAAGAAAGCTCCTTTAAAGATTCATGCTCAGGTGTTTATATGGATATACAGTTTCAATTCATTTGAGTAAATACCAAGGAGTACAAATGCTGGGTCATAAAGTAAGAGTATTTTTAGTTTTGTAGAAACAACTCAATTGTCCTTCAAGCTGACTGGACCATTTTGCATCCCTAGCGGCAATGAGACGTAGCGTTGCTTGCCAGTGTTGCCACTGTTTTGGATTTTAGACATCCTAAGAAGTCTGTACACTTTTGATACTCACCATTAGGTCTTTATATCTTATTTAGCAGAATATAAGGTACTTTAGCATTTATAATGCTAAAATTCTAGGGGGAGTTTCAGTAGGTGCTTGGTACTTTTTTGAAAAAAATATTATTCCCAGCTCCTAGTGTATACATTGAATAAATGAAAGAGACTGAAAAACTTATTTAAAATATCCTTGATATTTCAATCTGATGTTTAACATCTTTCATTGCAAGAGAAAAAAAAAACAAACATGTATCACAATCTTGAAAATTGTTGTTTAAACCAAAGTTTTCCTCTTCATCACTAAAGAAACAAAAAATATTGATTTTATTTTTATTTCCTATTTTCTCTTTTTAAGATCATTGAAGAGAGTCCATAACCTAACATTTGGATATCTTCTATTCTACTGTTTTTTTTTTTTTTGGAGGGGAGAGACTAATAAAGATAAATGACTATCTCTCTTATGACTATTTACATTCTTAAATATGCTTTTCTTATGATAAATAACACTCCGCATGCCTTTCCAAAGGATTTTTCAACAAATATGCAGATGTTAGGGAAAACTTCAGTCTGTAATTGTAATCTGTCATGCTATATCTATAAGAATTACTAAGAATATATTATACATACCTTCTAAAGCAAAATTTTCCTAAGTGCAGGGCATCTTAAAGTTTGCAACACTAAACTTTATAATGATTTCTTAGATTCCAAGATTTTCACTAACAAATCATGCAAATCAAAGCAAACCATAACCCACCTTGATTGAATTCACTGTTCTGTCTTAATTGTGAGAAAAAATATTTTAATTTCAAAGCTTTTGTCAGTTACCCTTGCAAACTACACATTTCCATAAATGTGGCACTTTTAATTTAATTATGTTCAAGACAAAAGAAAAGTCTAATTTAGTAACTTCTGTTACACAGACATCATGTTTATATTTTTTTCCCGGACAGCAATAGCCACATAGCTACTTATTACTAAGTATGACAGGTTATTTCTTATACTTGTATACTGAGGTAAGGTTTCTTTTCTAGTATTTTTTAAGGTAAGCAGCTGCATAACAGATATTATGAGAATGCAGATATATTTTAAATTAATCTGGAGGTATTAGTTCTTTATGTGTATAATTTTATGTAATTAAAACTATATACATATATACACGTACATATTCATCAATAATATATACAAATTTATATGAATACATTATAGACATTAATAAAAACTGCTGTATATACATAGACATTCTTCAATCTAATTGATTTTTAAATTCTCTGAAAACATAATTATCTGTTTTGGTGAATGGTTTTGCTTCTTGAAGTGGCCAACTGATGTGTAAAAATCTATAATGAGTTTATAGAACCTGCCCTGAAAGGTGAGAGGTTGGGTACAAACGAAAAAGAGATGGTTTCAAACTGATACATTTAGTGTTGACTGAATATTTAATACTCTAGAGTAAAATTAAAACAAGTATAATATATTTTAAAATCTTAAAATCAAAGTGCCAAAATATTCAAACTGTTAAACCCTAAAATACCAAACCGAAGAACTTCATGCACCACATCCTATGGGGAGAAAACTGACTCCATCAGACTGTGGGAGCCACTTCAGATCACCAAATTAGATACGGACAGGTGTGAGTACGTCATTCTCACAGATGGAGAAATTCAGACACAGAAGGATTAAGGAATTGTTTAGGAATCCACAGCTGTTCAAGTCAGTGCAGACATGATGAGAACCCAATGCGAATGGGATCGAATTCTGGGGTTTGTTTGCTTAATTGACCTGCCTTTTATTTGGTTGCTTTAGATTCATATTTTTGACTTCTTGTTAGTAAAATGCTATAAACAAGTTTGGCATATAAACAAATAGGATTTCAAATTAATAGGTATCTATAAAATCAAGAACTTTACCTAGATTCATTTTTGTCTTCATGGGAAACTAATTACTAAGCTACCAGATCAATTTACCTATTTAGTTATAAATAGAGAGAATGCTTTTCTCCTTCATACGTAAATTTTCATCCCATTTCTCTTATCATATAACCAGTCTTGGAATTGCAGTCTCCCTCCTCCTGCCAACCAACTTCCAGGTGAGCACAGCACAGGACCAGGAGAGGTACATTTGCCTAATCCTGGCCCAGATCTCAGTCAATTATGGTTCAAAAAATGTACCACTACCCTCTGTCTCTCCTCCTTCTCCACCTCAGCAGATTGTAATTATAATTAATATAGTGTAATTTGTTTAACATCTGCACCCTCTGCTAATAGACTGATAGGAGCTGAGTCTGCAGCTAGCACAATACTTGGCATTAAATAAACTAAACTTTATTAGCTAAGATGACCAGAATTTTATTAAATCATCACATTCTGTTCTTATGCTCCTTCCATTTTACCTCCTTCCAAACTCAACTAGCATGGCTTACATTTTATGTTATTGGAGCAAGGGGATAGTGTAATTAAACTATGCTTTTAGGAATTTATTCTGAGAAACATTAGGTTATTGTCCAGTAAATTACGTTAGCCTAGCCAGGTGCTTCCTGAGAAAAATACATATCTAGACCAAAGCTCAACAGAATATTTTCTGTATAAAAACTTGAACATTCTGTGTTGGCCTCTGACTACATTCTAAAACGGAACATAGATGATTTTATTGTTTCTTTACTATGTAATATACATTCTACTCACTCCCTGGAGATAGTCCATTGTTGACTATTCCTTCCTTTGGACTTGAGAAAAGGCATTCAGGGGATTCAGTCCAAACTAATTTTTGCACTGATTAACTTCACTGGCATTTCTCTCCACCTGATTCAAAATATATATGATACTTAACTGAACTGAATAACGGGTTTATAATCCTCTATGAGTATAACACAATGGCTTTTGTAACTTTTATTTCATTGTGAAAATAAATTTACTGTTTTCATCATTTTTATTCTACAATTCTACTGAATCTCTTCCCTTGGAACTTGGTATTGCTCTGAAAATACTGACTGACATCAGTTAATCCTATAGCGAAAACAGAAAAACACACAAAAGTATACCTCAGAAACAGCTAAAAGAATACATAAGACATAAATTTGGTTATTGCCTCTGGGTAAGGAAGCAGAGTAGGGGCTGTGAGGAAGAGAGATTTTCTTTTTGATGCTATTCCATGACATACAACATTCTGAGTATCTGAAACTTCCATGCGTGTATGTGTGTGTGTGTGTGTGTATATATGTGTGTGTGTGTGTATACATATATATATATTTATATATATGTATACACACACACACACACACACACAGAGAGAGAGAGAAAGAGAGAGAGAGAGAGAGAGTGTACTGTAGTAGTCCACTCAGGCTGCCATAATAAAATATCACAGACTGACAGATTGGGTGTCTTATACAACAGAAATTTATTTTTCAGAGTTCGGGAGGCAGGGAAGTCCAAGATCAAGGCTCCAGCTAGGTAGGACATTGAACTTAATTGAATAATGAAGCCTATTCTTTTGGCTTCTAGATGGCCTCCTTCTTGCTGTGTGCTTACATGATCTTTACTTTGTCCACACGTGGGAAGAGAGAGAGAAAACAAGCTCTCTGGTGTCTCTTATAAGGACACTAATCCTAACAGATAAAACCTGCAGTCTTATGATTTCATTTTACCTTAATTACTTCTTTAGAGATCCGATTTTCAAATATAGCCACACTTGGGTTTAGAGCTTCAGCACCAGAATTTTGGGGAGAACACAAGCATTCAGAGAGAGACATATATATACATACATGCACCCACACACATACATATACACACACATAACACATATACACATATATATGAATCTATATATGTATATATATTCACACACATATATTCAGTCATATATACAATACAATTATATATTTATGTAGTTTTTATGTGGCCATACATAGTAACAAAGTTACAGAGTTAAACAACATTTTTTTAAGCGATCATATAGTTAGCCACCCATATAAATACACAGAACTGTACCATACAACCTAACTGAACAGTGAGTAACACCACTTAGGAACACTTCTAAGTAACTTCTCCCTGGAGCTGCTTACAGCAATTGAGCTCTCAGCATAAATGTGAATCCTCTCCTCTAAAGTTTCCAGTGGGCAGTAGAGGCATTTTTCCCTGACAGGGTAAGATAATGGAGAGGGAAAAGAATAGATATAGTATTGCTATGACAAGCACAGAAATAATAATACTCTCTTCCTCAACTAAACTTACTGAAGAAATTTTAGGGGAGCATGTTCTTGGGCCAAGAGTAGGCTAGATGGGTGATTGCACAGACAGGAAATCCCATCAATTTCCAAAAGGCAGAAATTAAAGAGAATAAACATTCAAATAAATAGAAAGTAGCAAAAACAGTTACAATGACAAGTGATAGTTTCAGGGAGAATGGGATGAAAAGATTCTTCCCTCTTTTTTCAAGAATATTCAATCCCAACATTCTAGTGCCAGGAAGCAGAAGATCCAGAATTGTGAAAAGATGGTAATTGCCATATTAATTACTTCCAAATTAACTCTGAAGAAAATGTACAGGAATTGATGTTCTATAAAAGTTCAACTGACCCTTAGAAAGACATGAAAGAAAAACAAACAAATGCAAAAAATGGTAGAAGTTAGAATCTCTGTGGGATGAGGCCAGTTTGAATGAGTGTTACTGCTATACACAATCTATATGATCATAAAGTGTTTTTACCCCAAAAAGCAAAAGTTAACAACAAACAAACAAACCAAAGAGACTCAGAGAAACTTGGGGAGTGTTGACTATGGCTATTTTGATCCTGGGGATGGTACCACAGTTTTTGATGTATGTCCAAACTCATCAAATTGTATACATTAAATATGTACAGTTCTTTGTATATCAATTATACCTGAATTGAGCTGCTAAATAAAACTATTAAAAGACCCTAGGCATGCAGAGACTGATATACCCACCAACTCCCTTCCCACCATGATTTTCACATTTGCCCATGACTACATAACAAAAAGATTTCACATCTCATTCCCCACAGGTTTGTGATTTTCATAATTGTCATGTTATATGTTAAGAGCCTTCAGTAAGGTAACTTTTCCAAAGCCATATAACTAGTAACTGAAGAATTCCATTCCATAATTAATGACTTCCAGGTTCAGGTCTCTTTTACTTCATCAAAGATACCGTTAGTATCTTTGTAAAATCCAGAGTAGGAACAAATCAAAAACTTTTTTAAATAAATAAAGTTTTAAAAGAGTCAAAATAATAATAACAGTAAACATGAAATAAGACTGGTATTTGTGAAATCAGAGAGCCAAAACCTCTTGTAGGCTTGGAGCAGGGATGCCTGTTTCTATCAGTGGGAAGGGGTAACACTACGCATGAGCCCTAATGGCCAGTGAGAAGTGCCCAGGGTACTAAGGAGACTGAACTGTACCTTTATTCCTGGCCTGACAAATGCCATTCTTGAGCAACCAATATTTTAAGAGTTCAAACCATAACTTCATATATTCTATTACTTATCAAAATTCCCACCACAGAGTCAATTTTAAAAAATAAAGAGGGGAAGGGCTTTAATTTTGAAAACAAGAAACACAGGTAGGCTTACCTCAACATTAATTGAAGCACATAAGTTGTAGAGTGTTGCAGGTTCTGAGAGAGAATAATTAGCATGCACGACTACTGTCAGAATTACTACTTGGGGGAGAGGTGAAGGGAGCAGGGTTGGGTGGTCAGGCTGTAATGCAGTCCAGCAAGGTCTCGACTTACCCTGCAGGAGACGCTGGAATGGCCCAAGCTGGGATAAAGGCTTTGAGTAGCTATACCCTCCCGTGACTCAGACATTAGATGCAATATGCCCCTTGGAAGAAATGTGACCTTAGTTAGATGTGTCGATTCTCTTCAGCCAAGTGCCGTTGTGGGGAGGGCTGGCATAGGAGACTGCCAAAGTAGTGAACTCCTTCAGTCATTGAGGGGGGTCTGTGACGTGCAGCACAGTATCTACTACACAGTGGCTCCACTTATTGAACACCTATTAAATGCCAGGTGATTTACTTCCATTATATCTGAATTTTACAAGTTCTCAAGAGAGACATTTTCTCAGTATGCAAATTTCCCAAAGACATACAGCTAATAAAAGTCCAGTTAATCCTGGACTTCCAAGCCCTTAGTTTAGACCAGCCACAGTCAGGGCAGAATGCCCAAGGAGAGGCAGACCATGTCTCTGAAAAGGAAGACAATCAGCAGTCAGCAGCTTTAGGTAGCCCTTCTAAAGCCCGTGGTTCTTCTCTCATGTTCCACACAAGGTAACAGCCAAAGAACCAGATCTCTCCCACTGCCCAACATTTCATAAGGAGGAAGAAGTTAGAATGATAGCCTTCTTCCTCAAAAGAGTTCATTTTTTTCTTTTTCTGTTTTTTTTTTTTTTTTTAATCTTTATTAGTTACCTCCAAACCAGGTCAGTTGAAGGGGAATGATAAACTATATTACATGGAGGAAAGTCTCATCCAGATAAACTTATAAGTGCCAAAAGCAAACAAACAGAAAATGCTGAAATTGCAAGACAGATAGAAATCATTTTTCCTGATAAGAAATTGCTCAAAGTGAAGGTAAACGTTATTTAGAGAACTCCTATATACATTTTAACAAGATATCTGTTTCCCACTGTGACATCAGCAAATACTTTGGAAGACAATGGCTGTTTCCTCCTTGATATAGAACTCATATGGTCAGAGATGTACATCTAAAACTTTTTTTTAAGGTTCTATTATCTTTTAACCTGCCCAGACATTTCTTGTCTTAGCATATTTTTTAGCAAAACCAAAAGGGGTTGAAAACACATTTCAATTCAATTTCAATTTCAAATACATGAAGTGTCATGAGAATCTACATAACAGAAGGCAGTGGCTGTTTTGTAGGTAATTGGGAACAGCTTAAACCATGTGACTTTTTATTACGGTTCAGGTTGTTATTAACTGAATGAGCTAGATAGGCAATATGCATTTTCTTTTCTTTCTTTCTTTTACATAGTCATAATTTGGTCAGTCCATCTCGTAAGTCTGCTTCATCCAACAAGCTAACATGTATGAAAATATGGTGATGATCATAAAGTTCTTATAATAGCATTTAAAAAATGGCAACCTTGGTGAATCTACCTATTGCTTATTGTCTATTCACTGCATATCAATTTATGAAAATGTTAGTATGCTGTCTTCTCCAAGTCTGAGAGGAAACTTAGTGTGGTGGTAAGATCATGGGCTCTGGAACAGACTGACTGCATCCAGATCTTATTATTAATACAAACTTGAGCCAGTTACTTAACCTCCCCATGCCTCAGTTGCCCTTGCTGTAAAATGGGGGGACTGCCTCACAGAGCTGTAAGCTTAATGAATTAAATACATGCAAACAACTTGGTGTATAGCTAATAATAAAATATCCATAAATGTGAAGTATTATTATCATTCACATATTTCATACTGCATGTTAAATACCTGGAGACTCTATTCAGCATTTTGGACATTAAAAACGTTCATACTTAATAAACTCTTATTTATCAAAATTACATTTTCGTATGCTGTTGAGAATTCTTTGGGTGCCAGGTGATAGCTAGATAATACCAGCTCTCTTTTTTTGCTTCCTATTTTTGTTGTTTGCACAGGATTGTTCCAAACAATTTCCTTCACAATGTTTTTCACATTATGGAAGGTTCCAATTGTTATTTTAAACTTAAAGAGAGTGAAGAAATTAAAATGTGACTAAAGGTAACATGATAAAACATAATCTATAATAAATATCAGACATCGTGAATGACCAACTTATTATAAAACACATATTCTTCTTCAGTAAAGAAAGAAAAATACATACTTTACTAAACTTACTTTGTTTAAAAAAGTTTCAACTAAAACTGATAATTTCAAGTTGTAAATTGAAGGTATTAATTGGGAAAGTTATTTTCTACTTAAAATATCAACATGTGGTCCAACATTAAAAATACGTGTCTATTTGTAAGGCAGGTTTTCATCATTTTTCAGAATTTCTACTTGAGACTGACCTGACTGATATCAGAGATTCATAGGGCACCTTACTTTTAAACTTTCCTTTGTTTTCCTGCACTATCCGAATCTAATCTACAGCTTTTCTTCTGAATGCTTTAGAATTATGGTTCTGTTTTACTTGAAAGATGTTAATTTATAGTTGACAAATCATTTGAATTTTAAGGCATAAATTTGAGTCCCCAGTAAACTCTATAAGAAAATCACTGTTCTAACCACATAAAATGCTTTTAAGAAAGTCATTTTCCAAGTGGAATAGCTTCTATTGTATGACTGGCACCAAATTAGGATTTAAGAATCGATAAATTGATAATATATGGTCTGAAATTGCAATGTAAGGGGGATGGCTTTTGCCAGGGTACAAAACACAGTTAGCTTGATGCCTGGTGAGTAGCATTTTAAATTCAAGCTGGAGAACATCTTTGATTTTTCCCATATGAATATCTTCTCTTTCCCACAGTATGAACAAGACTCTGTAGTGTAGCTACACTCGGACCCAGGTGAAAGGAACTTTTTAGCCTAGCAAAGGTAATTTTTCCCAAGATGTAGTAGTATTCAAGAACTGTCATCTAGGAAATGGTAGGGCAGCTAGTGAGAACTGCAGTGGCATCCAGTGGTGGGGGTCTCCAGCAATAGTGACTTGGTCCACCTGGACATGCTCCCTGTGATAAAAGTTAAGAAAAAAAGATGTTTTTTCTTAACTCTGTGGAGCTGCTTTGATTCTTGCAAGATTTCCAAATCCAACTCTCTAGTCAGTTATTAATTTTGTAAGTCACTGTTTCTCTTCCATTCCATTCTACTTAAGATAACAATAGTCAGTTTCTGTTGCTTACATCAAGATTTCTAAACGATATATTATTAATGAAACATCAAAGTGCAGTGAAAGAAGATCAAGACTTGGAGTTATCCAGATCATGCGTCTTGGTTGCACTATTTACTACCAATAAATATTAGATTACTTGACCTCTCTGTGTCTCATTCTCCTCACTTACAAAATTGGATTTAGATCTTTTAGACTGCAGGGTTGTTCTAGGCATTGAAATAATGCTAGCACCTAACACAGTTTTTAGAAGTTTGCTAAAGGTAACCAAAAAGTGATATTCAAACTCCTTTTGATCATTTCTCTTTGCATGCAACCCTTCAATCACTGGAGGAATTCACCCTGAACTTTATTCTGAACATTTATTTGACAACATACATTGTGGTGTAGAATCTAAAGTCTTTCTAAAGAAAAGTTAAATTATTTGTATTGCTTGTCTTTTTCACACTTGAAGACACCTTGAACTCTCCGAGTGTGAATCAGAGCTTACGCTGGGTAAAAATATAATTAGCTTACCGTTGGAAGGCAATGTCTCTTATTCCATCCCTGGTTTTCACGAGGAGGAATTTCTTTTCCCTTAGCCTTTCTCTCCCTACTTAATACCTGCTTTTTTGCCTTTTGCTTCCTATATGGAACAAATGTCTCCTCACCCCCACCCCCACTCCCACAGTAAGAAGCTGCTGCAGCTCAGTCTTGCCTAGAATTGAGTGAGCAAGTCTCCCTAAATCTGACACTCATATAGGAAGCCAATCTATCGCTTACCCTAGTGATTTATCCACTTACCTAGCCTTGCCAGTAGCAAATGTAATGTTTAAGGCTCCTTACCACTCTCCTTTGTTTTATGTTATGCTATTTTTTTATTTTAAAAATACACTTTTCAGGAAAGTTTAATAATACAACAAATTCTTAAGTTAACATCAATTCTTAAAAGTTGCACCAAAATATAAATACAATATAAACTTATTTTTTAAAATATAAATGGTACTCATTCAAATAAACATAGTAAATAACTGGAAAGAAGTATACCAAAATATTAAAACAGATTATACTCCACAAAAAAAATTGCAGTGGCTTTCTCGGGTATTCTCTACATTTTTCTGTATTTTCTAAAGTTTTGAGAATAAGTATGTATTTGAAGAATCTTTACCATAAAACTTGCTTATACTGTGTTAAGTGAAAAAAGTCAGATGTAAAACTAGCATACTGTATGAACCTAGTTATACAGCAAAAGATTGGAAATATTAGTAAAGAATTATTATTAATGATTTTAATTATTTTTTAACTTTTCTATATTTACAGAAATAAATAGGTAAACTTTATTTTCTTTAATTGATTGATCTATTATCTCTTCTAACATAGAAAGGTGTTTACAATATATTATTTTTATTGAGGTATGGTTGATTTACATTATTGTAATAGTTTCAAGTGTAAAACATAGTGATTCAAAATTTTTATAGCTTATACTCCATTTAAAGTTATTGTGAAATATTAGCTATATTACATTTGCTGTATAATATATCCTTGTAGCTTATTTTATATATAGTACTTTCATACCTTTTAATCCCCTACCCCTATGTTGCCCCTCTCCATTCCCTCTCCCCACTGGTACCATTAGTTTATTCTCTGTATCTATGAGTCTGTTTCTGTTTTGCTATATTCATTCATTTGCTTTATGTTTTAGATTCCACATATAAGTTACAACATACAGTATTTGTCTTTCTCTGATTTATTTCCCTAAGCATAATAGCCTCTAGGTCTATCCATGTTGTTGCAAATGGCAAAATCTCATTCTTTTTTGTGGCTGAGTAATATTCCATTGTGTGTGTGTGTGTGTGTGTGTGTGTGTGTGTGTGTCTGTCTGTCTGTCTGTCTGACATTTTCTTTATATATCCATCTGTTGATGGACACTTAGGTTGCTTCCTCAATTGCCTATTATAAATAATTCTGCTATCAGCACTGGGGTATACGTATCTTTTTAAATTACTGGTTTTGTGTTTTTTCAGATAGACACTCTTTTTTTTTTTTTCCCTCAAACTGCTCAGAACCATGGTGGGGAAGAGAGAGACTATTTCTTAGGGAGTCCCTCAGGAGTCTAAAACCTCAAAAGGAGGCAAAAGAGTGTCTGATTTGCTTAAAGATTCAATTGTCCTAAACCAATCTACTCAGACCTGATGGACTATATTTAGAAGACTCCATAGACTCAGAGCTGCTTCTAAAGCAAAGAGTAAAGATGACTTTGACTGTGTACTTCTGAGGGGAGTGTGGCTGGCAGGTGATTCTTTGTGGATAACTCCACAGTGAATTTATAGAAAATAAATTCTGCATTATTTATCAGGAATTGCACTTTTAATACTCCCAAACAATATGTCATGAGAAAATAACAAAATTAAAGGAACTGAACTTTTCAAGTACCTAGCATGTGATAAGTCCTTAGCAAGAAAAGTGTCATTTGAGAGATGAGGAAACTGGGCCTCAGAAGAGTTAAATAAACTGTGCAAAGACAAATATCAAGGAATCAGTGGAATGAGGATTAAAGCATAAGGTTTTTGCTCCAAAATGTGTTCTCTTTATGGCATATACATAACTTTTGTAACCCTGATAATGTTCATCCTAATTGGAAAGATAAGATTTACAGTCTCAGATGCATATGCATAATTGTCCATCTTTCCCACCTCCTAAGAAGAATGATTTTTTTAATGTGTATCAAAATAGTGACAGTGTAAAGTTCAGACTCAAGGAGCTTAAGTTATAGGAAAAAAATGAATAAGGCTAGTTAGGGATTAGATGAAAAAAATAAGAAAAATTATATACAAATGCATAAATATAGACACATATATGTGTGTACATATATATATATATATATATTTTTTTTTTTTACATTCCCTTCTCAATAGACAGAACTTCCATTAACTTGAGTAGGCAGCTGCTTGAATTATACCCATTATCTGTATAAATATATAATGTCCCAAGTGTGCAATTATGTTATTTCGCAGTGAAAAATGACTTGGTTTTAAAATCTGTGTGCTGGGAACCTGCCTGAGTCTGAAATATTTGCATTTGAAAGGATAGAGACTCTTCACAGAAACTGTCAGTAGCTCCATGCATCCTATTAGTACACATTTTATACCAAAGAGAGAGCATTATGGCCGGGGATTCTCTCTTTTCCCAGCCAGAGTGATACACTTTTCCTATCACAGTTTGTTGAGTCTGGGGTTAGTTGGTTCACTGCCCATTCCTTCAATGCAGAACACTCTTTCCATGCACATTTGGGCTTGTAATATGTAAGTCTATATTTGAAACATAATATGGGCAGTCCATTTGCTATTCAATCAATACTATCAGTCACAGAGCTAAATATACATGTTTATTATTTCATCACAACTGCATTACTGTCATTAAAAACCTTCCACAATCTTTTTTGTGAGTGCTTGACTAGACACAAAATGATCAAATATTTCCTTAGGAAGTTAAAAATCTAAATAAAATTGCAAACCTTGTAAATGCAATGTATTACTCTGTATATAAGAGAAATGATCTATTCAATTTTAAATTTAACATGTTTTATATAATCTTATCATTAATATTTTCCATTGGAAAATGCATCTTGAATGAAGAGGATAACCCATTAATGAAAGAATTACTATTCCCTCAACACCTACTGAATTCTGCTAAGCAAAACTAAGTCATTTATTCACATTATTATGCTAACTATTATACCCTAAGGCAAATTCTAAAAATGTTGGAAAGATAGGACACCTTTACATGTGAAAATTAACTAATAGTATAAGGCACTGTATGGTAAACATGTTTTTAAATGGTAGTTGAAGTGAACTAAGGGAATTCTGAGAAATAATTGATCACAGCAGATTAAACTGAACATGGAATATTGCATACAGGAGTTAAATTAGTCCTTGAAGATGTGAAGAGGAAAGTAATGCGAAATCCCCAGACCCTAGAGAGAAGGCTCATGTTTATGCCGCAAAATAGACCTGAGGACATTAACAAATGAAACATGCCTCGCAGAACAAAGGAAGCTGGTTTCAAGAAGTAAAGAATTTGAAGCTGGGTTGCACCTTGGTTTCTAGCATTCCCTGTGCTATGTCATACATCTGAATGGGATAAAAAAAAGAAAAAGCACTGTGAGTGTGGACTCATTCTCAGACGTCAGGAGGGAATTGTACGCACACAGCCAAACAGCTACAAGAGAAGGGAGCTTAAGAAAGTGGAAAGCAAAGGTACCACTGCCAGTATGGAAGTTCCATCCAGCAAGGGGTTCAAGTAGTATTTTTTAGGGTGAAAGAAGTTGGGGTTCCATAAAATTGTTATTCTTTTGAGTTTGTGGGATCGTCAGGCATTCACCAAATATTTATAAACAATATACTACATATTTGGTATTCTGCAAGATACTGAGAAAATAAAGATAACTGGAATATAGTACTGCTTTCTAGGGAGTGTAAATTCCAACAGGAGATGATAGATTGGATAGATAAACAGACAGATAGACAAGAGAAGTAGCAGCCTAATGGATGGAATAATAGAATAGGGGAAGGTGATTTTAAAGGAGTGAGTGCCTTACTCTGCTAGAGAAATACGGATGGCACTTGAATAGATTCAAAGTAGCTGAAGTATGAGTCCCTAAAGCCAATTCATAGTCCAACTAGGTTGTCTCTTATTACCTGCGCTTTGGATGACTGCTGCACAAAACACCTGTGCTGACCACCTTGGCCATCTTATACTTTGCTGTGATGGTCAGGCTCTCAGTTTTTGACACTCCAAAATGTAAATACAACTTCTTCCCCTTAATTCTCTTAGGCAGAGATAATACAGGACCACATTCATTTTTTTCTTTCTCAAAGCCTTGAAAGCAGTAGGGGGACATATAAGATAGTAAAGAAAAACATAGAGCTGGCACGATCAGACTTTGCTTTTAGAGCCCAGTGAATATACTTCCTACTGGATATATTTCTCCTTAGCTCCAACAGACATCTATATGGCAAAAATGCCTTATTTTTTTCCAGGCAGAAATTAACTTTTCTTTCTCTCGCTTTACTGCTACCAACCTATTTGTCTTTATTGCTAGCCAGCGAGAGTTAACGTGAGTTGACAATAATATATTACTCCCTTCAGACTATAATCTGGGCTAACGTGCTAAAGCCAGATTCCTGTGTTTCTGTTCTGTCTCTGCCATTTACAAGCTGGGTGATATCTGGGGAATACTTAACCTCCCTGTGCCTCAGTTTTATGAGTAAAATGAAGTTAATAATAGTATTTTTCTCATAGGGTGGCTATGAGAATTAAGTGATTATAATGTTAATTATAAATTTCCTAGCAGATAATGTTCAATAGATGTTAAAAATATCATTACTATTACTCAAAATTACCCAGTTCATATTTACTAAGATATCTTTCCTGGATTAACTCTTTAAAAACAATGGTTTAGAACCTATTTACAATTGTTTAACTAAAGGATCTGTTCTAGAATAATGGGTTTCTGCATCAAATGTATGCAGTAACTTAACTCCAGTAGCTTAAAAGGCTGGTAAATTACAAGCAACCAGACATTTGCAATTTGGTCTTTGTTTTGATTTTAACTTGAAGGACTCTTCATCAGGCTCTCCCCTGCATTAGAAAAGTGAAACAAGGCTACGATCTGAGAACATGCAGAAGACGATAATGTTGTAGTCTGTGATGAATATGAGGACCCTTTCATAAAGTAAAAATGTTCTCAGAACCTCACAAGTTAAACTTTATACTCTCAGAATTTGAATGTAAAATGCATAATAACAACACACTACTTTGCAAAGCTTTTAAAGACTCTGTATTTTATTAATTACAACTATGCATCCAAAGTCGGATTTCCTCTGCCTCAGAAACCAAAATGTCAAGGGACGCCCAGCCAGAAAGTAATACAGCTGGGCAAGCAGGTTCACTGTTGATTGAATCTCCTGTTTCAAATGTGTCTTCAGCCCCACCAAGGACCCCTATTTGAAAGTGAAAAATAGCTCACTCTGCCACCTGTCTCACAATCGTTCACTCTCAACTATGCTCAAACCTCCAACTCTCCATGGCTTCTCCTTCCACTCGCTCTTTCTGACCTCAAATCCTAATTTCTGGAGAAAATAGAAGCCATCAAACAGAAAATACCTCATTTTGCTGATATGAAAAAATAAAAACCTATGTAGATCTACTCCCATTTATCTTCCACCTGCATAGTTACAAGTAGACATATACATATTCGTTTTAAGGACAGTGTCTCCAACTATGTTTCAGATGCCATTCTAGTCTCAATTTTCTAATATTACAATATTTGGCAACATAGATAAATAGAATTTTTCTTTCTCCCCTTTGTATAAAAGTCTCACTCAACTGAGGCTTTCCTATGGTTTTTCTTTTTTTTTTTAAAATTGAGGTATAATTGACATATAACAATATACTAGTTTCAGGTGTACAACATAATAATTTGATATTTGTATATATTGCAAAATAATCACCATAAATAAAGTTAATGTTCATCACTACACACAGTTACAAATATTTTTCTTTGTGATGAGAATTTTGAAGATCTACTCTTAGTAAATTTTAGATGTAAAATATAGTATTACTAACTATAGTCACAAAGCTGAACATTACTTCCCCAGGACTCACTGATTTTATGATCGGAAGTTTGTACTCTTTGATCAACTTCACCCATTTCCCCCAACCTTCATTCCCCCACCTCTGGGAACCACTGATCTATTCTTTGTATCTAGAAGTTAGTTGTTGTTGTTTCTTTATTTTAGGTTCCACATATGAGTGCGATCAGAGTATTTGTCTTTTTCTGTCTGACTAATTTTACTTAGAATAATGCCATTAAGATCCATCCATGTTGTCACAAATGACAAGATTTCCTTCTTTTTTTATGACAGTAATCTCCTACAGCTTTTCAATGTGGTCAAGTGTCTCCTAGCATAAAAAAAAAATCCTCCTTCAAACCCTACCTCAAGCTACTTCTTTCTCTTTCTTCCCTTCCTCAGGCAGTTTTGTTAATATTTATTTTATTCATTTCTACATTCTTCATTCATTCTTCAAGCCACTTTAATATGGCTTTTTTCCTTTCATTTAAAATACAATACTGCTAAATTTGTCTAAAGACTTTTCTTTAAGTCTTTAGAGGAAGAGTTATCCATAATTTAAATATTTTGTATAACTTCCTCCTAAAATCATTTGGAATTGGTGCTATTTACCGAGCAGATTCAAAACTTTTTTGTTTGTTTTTGGTTTTTATTTGGGGGGGAGAGGTAATTAGGCTTATTTATTTATTTATTTTTAGAGGAGGTACTGGGGATTGAACCCAGGAACTCATGGATGCTAAGCATGTGCTCCACCACTTGAGCTATACCCTCCCTCGCAAAACTTTAAAATGATTACTGAATGATTAATTTTTTTGTGTCTTCTTGAATGAATGTTGGCAGGCAAGTATCTTTATCCTTCCTTTTGTTTTCTTTGGGTTCATTTTCCTATTTTTCTTTAAGTTTTAAGATGAACGCTTACCTCATTGAGTTTTAGCCTTTCTTTTTTTCATAAACAAGCATTTAGCTCAATTTGAATATGGAATACTTTCATTATTTTTTCATTCATATTTAAACATGTTGTATTTTCTTCTTTGACTATTATTTAGAAGTACAATATCTAATTTCCAAATATATTTTAAATTATCTTTTCATTATATTTATTTTTAATTTGATAGCACCATAGTAATTTTATATAATTTGCTTGTTATCAATTATTTGGAGTTTGATTAGATTTGCACTACAGTTTATTTCAAAGTCAATTTTATGTATATCTTTTGTGTGCTTGAAAAAAATGATTTGGTCTTTAATTTTGGGATTCGGAGTTCAATGTACATTCATGAGAACAAGCTTATTAACTCTATTGTTCAAATCTTCCATATCTTTACTAAGTTTAGGTTTAGGTTTTGGATCTCATAATAGCAAGGTGAATGACATCTCCCTGCATGATAGTAAATTTATGATGTTCCGCCTGCCATCTGTTAATTTTTTTTCTTTATAGTACATCTTTGGTTATGTTACTATGTGCAAAAAAGTGTAAAATTTCTCTATATTCCTCATATTAACTGAAAGCTTTTATCCTAAATAATGATTTTTGCTTTAAGGTCTATTTTGTCTGATATGATAAGAACTTTAACAGTTTTATCTTAGTTGGTATTTCTATGCTTTTTATTTCAACCTCCCTTGGTCCTTATGCTTTGTATGAATCTCTTATGAATTACATATAGATTAATTTTTTTAAAATAAAATCTGATAATCCCTACCAGTGTTTTTCAACACATTCTATGCTTTTTAGTACTACTAATTCATATTTTTCTCAAATTGATATTTAATCTTAATATTTTAAATTGATATTTTTCCATTTATTTCACATGCATTTTGATATCAAATGATTTAATTGTATATTTTAATGGTTAAATTTAAATTTAATACACTAAATAAATCATAAAGGAAGAGAATATACGTCTCCCCCAAACAAACAAAATTTCAGTATGTTTTAACTATGATCACAAAGTACCCAACACAGCTAAACATGTGTTCTTTGTCAAATATTTCAGTTCTGTATTAGTGAAAGTCTCCTTTATTTTGACTTATTTAACAATTATAAAATGTTAACCATGTTCATAGTATGACATGAAATACCTTAGAACTATTATCTTTTTAATCCTCAAAATAATCTAAGAATATTATCCCTTTGTTTCAACATTTCTGTTTTAGTTTTTATTTCTGTATGTTTACCATTTTATTTTGTTTATCATATATTTCTAGACTGAAGTCTTTTTTCTGTATTCAATTTATTTGTTCCTAAAATACATCATTTAGAAGTTCTTCTAGTGAGAATGTATTACTGATAAACTTTCTACAACTTATCTAAAAAAATGACTATATCCTACTCTTGTTTGTAAATGATGGTTTCCCTACCTAAAAAATCATACTTTGAAGCTTATTTAAATTAACTCTTTTTTTCTACTTTCTATACAATTTTCTAAATTCATTTGGTGCTCAAAAGAATTCTGCTGTTGGTGTCATTGCTTTTTCTTTATGCATAATTTTTGTTTCACTTTGGATGCTTTTAAGATCTTCTCTTTATCTTTGGAAACTTAAAACTTTACCAATATTTGCTTAAATGTGGATTGTTTGTTTATCAAGTTTATTTTACTGTGTTTCCTAAATCTGAGCATTTCTTTCATATTCTAGAAAAGTCTAATAAATTATCCCTTTAAATATTGATTATCCAAAATCTTCTGAGTTTCTTCCTTTGGGATTCCAATTAAATATATCAATCTTTCCTTTATCTACCATCTATATAACTACTGTTCTTTCATTCTCTTTTTCTTCATGCATTTCATTATTTATCAATTTCAGACAAGCCATTCTCTCGAGCTAGTTACAATATAATTTTGACCCTTTCCTTGAGTTTTTAATTGAATTATTTCTACTTTGTGTTTTATAAGGTTTATTTTGTTCTTTTCGAAACTTGCCTGTTTACTCTTGCTTTTCTATTGTTCCTTTCTCACATTAATAATGTCCTCTTTTACTTCCCTAAACATTATATATATAATTATTTTACAGTCTCTACCTAACCATTCCAATATCTTTTGTCTTTGAGGGTTTAAAATTGCTGTTTATTGTTTTGCTCTATTTCACGGTGGCCTGTGTCCTCATGCGTGATGTACTCTTTGGAATTACGAGCTAGTATTTGAGTAAGCATAATTTGTAAGAATTCTGAGAGACTTATTCAAGTTGTTTCTTTCCAAAAAGGATTGGCACTGATGCTGTGTATTGTCCCAAAGTGCTTGTGATCATATTAAGTAGAACTTCTTGGCCAGAGATTTTGCAGACTCCAAAAGAAGTAAATATTCAAACTCCTCATATAAACGAGAGCAGAACTCTGGTTATTGATTCTCAGTACAGAGTTTATTTTTCCAACAAGATCAGAGAGTAACAGGGCAAAATACCTTGTTGTCTCTCTTTTCTGGAGAGCAGGATTTTTGTTTGTTTTGTCTTCACTGGTGTAGTCACTTGAAAGTCTGGCCTTTATTACAGGATCTCAGTTCCAACTCTCCACTTTGTATATATCCAAAGCCTTATCTTCTATAACGAGCCTTGCTATTAAAGTCCAAAGTTTTAAGTTCAAAGAAAAGAAATTTTCTCACAAACTCCATCATTAATTCAGGTTCACCTTGAAAGTTTTAAGCTTCTCAAGTCCCTCCGAAATGTGGCTCCTGGCAGTTGTCTTACTTCCTTTTGGACTTAGTTACGTATTATTGTACTTATATACTGGCATTAAGATTTATTTTAGTGTATGTGTTGTGTGTGCATGTGTGTTTAATAGTCATTTAACTTCAACAAAAATAGCTCAAATCAACAATAATCTCCATGTCTTTATAACTAGGGCATAGTAGATTAATTCTTCTACAATCCAACTTCCCTTTCAACAGCGTTGAATACTCTATGGACTTATAATCCTTATATGGCCTGCCTTCCAATATTCTGCCACACTCCTGTTTTCTCCTATCTTGCTGGGTTTTCCTTCTGACTCCTTCATACCACATGTTCCTTTAATAGACGTTAAACAATAAAATTATCTAAGCTTTACCCCAGGTCCTCTCTTCTTCAACTATACTTTCTTTATGACAGTTTCTGCCACTTTTGCTATGAATAATTAGCAACAGAGATTGCTTTAAAGTATAAATCTGATTAGTTCACCCCCACTGCTTATACTTATTCAGTGATTTTTTTGTAATACTATAAGAAGAAAGATAATTTTCATTAGCATGATCTACAAAGGTATCCGGAAAGAGCTCTCCACACCTCCCTGCCTCTTCAGTGCCAAGCTTTCTCTCCTCCTTCCTGTCACCATGAGCCTTCTTTACTTTGTATTTACTATGTTTAATTCTAACACAGGGCTTTCATATAACATTTCCCTTTTGTACCATCTCTTTTCATCTAAATAATGCCTATCCATTTTTCAGAAAACACAAGCCAGTTATCTCAGAGCTGTTCTTACTAATTGCCTTGAATATCTCAAATTTATCAATTTATTTTCTCTCACTTATTCATTTAATACATATTATTAACCAACTACTATGTGCCAGAAACTGGCCTATATGTACGAATATATTTAGCAGCAAATAAAATAGACTAACTCTCATTGCATATAGTTGGGAGAGGCAACAGGGGAAAATGATAAGCAAATAGGCAAATACAGAGTATTCAGAAAATGTTTGTTAACTGAGAAATGGGGAGTCCTGCTTAGTATTTGCCACAGTTACTAGTTCACATTTATGTCTGTGTTTATTTAAATCAATGACACATGGTCCACACAAATTTTTGTTCATTACTAGACCCCCACTATTTCCCATGATGCCTATCACACCATAAATTTTCATTAAAATTTTATATCTATATCATACTTAAGTGCAAGGAGATATTTTGTGTTGCATTTGCAGACATCTTGGTACAAGAGCATTCTTTTCATTACACAACAATTAATTGTTAATTAGTTTAAGTGTAATCCTATGTGTCCTGCACTATACATGATAACGAAGTTTGTATTCTACTGAGTTTAGGAAATGAAACAATGAACAGATTAACAAAAAATAAATATGAATTCTCAAATCCATCACAGTAATTTTATATCTTTTAAAAAAGGGGCATCAGTCATCAGTTGGAGAACATGAGTATTGTGATTTTAAACTCTGAAAATCATATCACCTCTAATATGCTCTGCATTAAAAACTGATTCATCCAGAGCCAAAGCTAGCATGTGTCCTCCCAACCATTCAAACTAGGTCATTTTGCACCATAGTTTGTTATGTCTTTCATGCATAATGTATCCAAGGATAATCATGTTTAACCAAAAAGGATTATTCTAGGCTTAAGATTCCCATTGCATAAGCAAAGTACCTAGCACAGTACCTAGCATGATGCAAATATGTGTTCAAACAACATTGGGCCCCTTAGCACAAGTACACGAGTATCCAAACAGATCCCACTTGCCTCTGCCTTTTTTTTTTTATTATTAGGTGGGGATGAGGGATGGAGGTTTGATTCAGAATGTATTCCAATGTTTTTCCAATTGGCTATAGGAAAAGGGACAAAAATGATAAAACATATCTTAGGAGCTCATTACAAAAGTATAATTGAGTAATTTCTAATCTTTTCCCAGCATCTGTTTCTCAGGAGTGTTACTGTCCTCATACTGACTTCCCTTGCCCAGGGTTTTCCAGTGCATATTCTACATGAGGTATCCACTGAAGTTGGAATGAATGGATATTTGTTCTACTCCCCAAATGAGACCAACAGAAATAAACAAATAAGCAAACAAAGGAAAAAAAACAAACTAAGAAGGAAATATACATATGGGTAATAAAAAGCAAAGTAATAAAATACAATATACTCTGAAATACAAGCACCAGAAACCATACAATTTAGAATTAAATCAAGTGGTATCTCATGACTCTATATGCCTCTCCCCTGTCAGGAGAACAGCACACGTGGGAGTAGAGAGTCCAACAACTCTTACTTAAAGATTAAAGGAGGGGAACAACAACAACAACAACAAAACAGAGGAGCAAGAGAAGGGCACAAAAAATCGCAGAGCGAAAACAAAGCAAAAGGAAGGAGGAGTAAAAGTAAATGGATTTCATTTTTTCTCAATCACTTCCTAACTGTGAGGAAAGAATGAAGGGAATTGAGTTCAAGAAGAGGCAGGAATTATTCATCCGGGAACATGACTTAGAGCAGCTGAGCAAATACAAGGCAGGAGAAATAAAGGACAATCCATCAATAAAAGAGCCCTTTGATGCAAGTCTTTACCGTGACCTAGACTCCTGCTGGGTGATATATACTCAACCTAAAGCAAGGAAAATAGACATCCACAAGCCCCTTTAACCTCTCCCCCTCTTGGGAAAAGGCTGGGATTCACTAGAGTGCAGGGGAAGTGCTGTCTGATGTACCCCTCTGGATCCTCTGAAATACAGGATTAATTGTAAGCTCATAAATGAGAAGCATGCAGTTCCCAGCCTAAACGCTAAAGCGATGCTTTAAACAGCACCCAGATAAGCAGTTGGAGTGAAGAAAGAAAATAAAAAAGTGGAGGAAAATGGCCTAAATCATTCTACCCTTTGACGATAGATGAAAATCAAAAAGAGGAGCAAAAACCAGAGAAGTGAAAAGCACCTAACTTGGGGACCATTTTCACAGCAGACTACTTGAATACTGAAGCTGAAGAACTGAGAAATGAGATTGGTCATATGATTGAGTGTTATGGAGATAATTATAACCAAATACTGCTTTTAAGGCATGTAGATTATCAGAACAGATGCTCACATCTACTATCTCACAGATCCCAAGGGTCAGGGTTCTGGCTACAGCACACTGGGGCGCCCTCTGCACAGGGTCTCAAGGTTGGTGGAGGAGGTATGATCTCATCTGGGGCTCTGGGTGCCAAGCTACTAGTGGAGCTTTTTCCAGGCTCCCTGGTAGTTGGCTGAATTCAGCTCCTTGCAGTTGTAGGAGTGAGGCCCTCAGCTACTAGAAGCTGCCCACAGTTCCTTGCCATCTGGCCCTCACAACATAGTAATTTGTTCTTCAGACCAATAGGCTAGTGTCTGCTGCTGCTTCAAGTCTCCTTTAAAGGGCTTGTCTGATTGGATCAGGTCCACCCAGAATGATCTCTCTTTTGATTAAGTTAGAATTAACTGATTGTGGTCTTTGATGATACCTGCAAAACCCCTGGACCTTTACCATTCTGGACCCCAGTACCCAGATGCTGTCAGTGCTTGAGATCCTTTGGCCATGCGAGTGCACACAGTTCCTGGCACAGTGCTTTTTTTTTTTTTTTTTTTTTTCCTCAACGGCCTGTATTTGTGGGTCTTCCTCAGTGGGCTCCTCTCAGGCTGATGAGAGAGCCCACTCAACCTGCAGACACAGGGATTCATGGCTCCCGGTCTCAGTTCTTAACTCACAATTGACAGCTGTGAAGGACAGGGAGCTTAATACTCGGCTCTCTTGTTCCCATGTGGGACAGCTATCGGTGTGAGCTTCACTGCGGTGTTGTCTCTGTGCGCCGTGGCCTGGTACTGCAGCCTTGCTTGGTTTCCTTCCCTTCTCCCTCTCACTCCCCTAGTCTTTTTCCTGGGAAAACATCCTCATAAACTTTTTTTTTTTTACTTTCACATGAATCCTCTTCTTAGGGCTGCTTCTGGAAATCTTAGCCCAAATCACCACATTAGAAGATCTTTTAAGTATCCACTCAACTTGAAATTCAGTCATTTTTATAATCTTATTTGTGCTAAAGTATTAGAGACTGCTAATGGGTTATTACTTCCAGATAAGTTATTTGTGTGTTTATATCGTGGCATTCTGTAAACAAAGCCTCAGTATGAAGGAAAAAACTGTTGGTTATTTCAGGCATCCATAGCAAGCAAGCCAAAACAGAAACACACACACACACACACACACACACACACGAAGACTGATTTCTTAAAAATGTCTCATAGGACAGAGTTACCTTTATTATTCAGTTTTAATTATTTGGTCATAACTCACATTAAGAGCCTTCAGTGACTGCTACTGGACCAAAGCATAGCTGTTTCTATTTCATTCATATGAGCATCAGGTGAGTACTGAAGACAGGTTTCAGCATGGGGATGGAGGGATGGAGAGGATGAAGAAACAATAGAACCCTATTTCAGTTCCTTAGTACAGCACCCATAGCCTAGAGAGGACTACCAGCAGAGATCCAAGATGTATCCCCAGTCCACCCAGGCATCTCGACTGTGGCCACCTAAACCAGGCCAGCAGCACTTCGAAATACATTCCAAACCGGTCTTGTTTCCTGTCTTGAAACACAGCAAGCTATTTTCTACATATCAACCAAGGGAAGCTGCTTTAATCATAAATTACATTATACACTTCACCATTTAGAATCTCACAGTGGCTTCTCACTGCAGTAAGAAAAAAACCCAATTTTTTTAAACAATGGCCTGCAGGGTTTCAAACCGAGCCCTGCTGACCTCCAGTGCGAACCAGTTAAAGGCAATACACTCCAGCCACACAGATGTCATTTCAGGTCCCTCATTCCTAACTCAGGGGGATTTCAAGATTTTGACAATCTTGTTCATTGCTTTTTCCTCTATCTCTTAATAGTGACAAGGAATCTGTAAAGACTAAAATATAAATGAATGAATGAAGGCACAAATTAAAGAATCAATAGATAGAATTTTTCATTTCCTCTCTTCTATTGGTGGGAATTGCACAATTTACATCCAAGTCCCAGTTAGAAACTTCTTGATATTTTGACCTGCCAGCAGCTGTTGTCATGATTTGACCAGGTTAAAACCAGTCAGATACAATTTTCTTCCACCAAATTGGCAAAGATGAAATGAAATTACATTATGAATATACAGGAATTTTTGAGAACGTAAGTATACTTTGAGTACAGCAAGTGAGTAACAATTTGATTGGGCATATTAAAAATAAGTTTTTAAGTAAAATGCCCTACCTTGGCATAGCAATTCTCTGTTAAGATATTTAGCCTAAGAAAATGGTGTGTGTGTCAATAAACATTTCAGCATTAAACCACTGAGCTAATAAGTACAGAGATACACAAAGGAACCATATTTGACTGGTAAAAATGCTAAAGGCAAATATTTATTAGAATGAAAGATATTCCTAATAATACTGTTGTGTCAAAAAAAGCAGTTACAATAAATATTCAATACTTCTCAATTTTTATAAAATAATATGTGTGAGCAATAAATAATCTGAGAAGATGTATAAGATACATCAATGGTAGCTAACTCCAGAAGGTGAAATTTTAAGTTTATTTAATTTTCTTCATTTTGTTGATTTATATCCATACTGCATTTGTTTTTTTTTAAAATACATATTTTACATTTTTTTAAAACGTAATCACAGATACTCTAATACTGAATCCTCTGCATGCAGACAGAATAATGCACCACCCAAATACGTTCATATCCTAATTGCCAGAACCTGAGAAGATGTCACATTACATGGCCAAAAGGACATTGCAGATGTGATTAAGTTAAAAATCTGGACATGAGAAGATTATTCTGCCCATTAAATTGTTCAGCTGAATGTAATTGTCATTAACAAGGGTTCTTACAAGAGGGATGAAGTAGGGTCAGATTAATAAAGAAGGAAATATGAGGAAAAAGCAGAGGTTGGGACACAAGCTAAGGATATATTTGTGAGCAGTTCCTAGAAGTTGGAGAAGGCAAGAAAAATGATTCCTCCCTAATGCTTCCAGAAGGAACACAGAGCCCTGGCAACCCATTCTAGACTTCTGACATCCAGAAATGTAGAATAATGTGTGAGGTTTTTTTTTAAGTCACTAGGTTTGGGATAATTTATTAGTACATCAATAGGAAACAAATACACCCTGCCATACAAACGTTAAGACAAATTAAAAGAATATTTAGTACAATAACAATATTCATAGAGACCCATACGGACGAGGGTACTAAAATCACGTCTTGTTGATGTTCAGATACAAATTTTTGAGCCTGTTTCTTCAGGTATCCAATACTCACACCAAGATTTATACAGAGATATCCCAGAAATAGTACTGAAGCACCCATGTCAGTAACAAAAACATTTACACTACTCAGACACAGATGTGAGCACTCTAGAGCATCCTCTACCACATCAGCAGAGCTGTTCCCTTCCAAGATTTTCCTTCAGGTTTGCTTTACTAGCTTATTTTAATCATTATTTTTAGCTTGAATAAAAATGATAAGGGGAACAAATGAGTAATTTACTCCTGGACCTTCCAAGTAGAAAATGTGGTCATTACCTGCTTTTTGCAAAACACAAAGGCATGGGTTTGTGATTTGGTAACACTTGTCTCCCCCAAGATATGTAAATCTAATAGCATGTAAGTGGAAATATTTTTAGCCTACTTCAGAAACGTGGTTGTTTAGAAGTATTCTTCTCCAAACCCTATGATCACGGACAGCTTAGGGACTTTTTTCTTTCCACTGCTGGCATGCAGAAACAGCATGCCAACTTTGAAGCAGGAGGAAGTGTATATTTTTCATGTTTTTCTTCTTTCAAAAATTATTCAACTGATTACCCTTATGGCATTGAAAAAAATTCTACTTTTGGGCTGAAGTCAAACATTTTAAACTTAACAGTATTAATGTTTGAGTAACTAAAAAGGTTTTGGATAAAGTGCTATTTACTAATCAGCTAGTTTTGGATGGTTGTTATTGCTTTCCTTCATTTTATAATCTGTGCTGTCATTCTGGATTCAAAGCTGCAGCAGTTGATGGGGATGTGGTCCAAACTGCAGAGCAGTGCAAAGAGCCCTGAACAACTGAAAGGTAGCCTTGGACTAAATTATGAAATTGACAAATGTGTGTTGTTTCCACCTTATGACCCCCTTGATCTGGTTACTTTGAAGCAACCCAGCACGCACGCTCATATCTCTGCCCTGTGGCTCTCCCAGGACCCACAACTTTGTGCTCCAAGTGGCTTTCGTGCTTTTATCCACAGAAGAGAATGTGCCTTCTTCCTTTCTCACTTAGGACTTTGTCAAGTAATTTGTCTAAAAAGACTGCTGAAACTTCCAATTAAGGTGGTTTTGTGAGCACATACTTTGTCATTCCCCTTTCACATCAAACACTGAAATCAGAAGAATTAGCACTGTATAAATTCAAAACAGTGTCTCAATGCATATGAAGGGGAACAGACGCACAGAGCAGCAAGCAAAGGTTGTAGGACCACAGGACCCGGGTCCAGGATCAGGCAGACACAGAGTTTATTTCCTTCAAGTTTCCCCATTTGAGGTAAACATTTCAACCATGTGCATTGCAGAAAAATAGGTAACGCAGATTAGGTCTCTACAAACGGGAAGTCCACCTACACATTTTTATCTTTCTGCTAGGTTAGTATTTTTTGTTTTGTTTTTTGTTGAAGTATAGTTGATCTACAATGTTGTGTTAATTTCTCGTGTACAGCATAGTGATTCATTTATACATATATATACACATTCCTTTCCATATTCTTTTTCATTATATGCTATTACAAAGTACTGAATATAGTTCTCTGTGCTGTACAGTAAGACCTTGCTGTTTATCTGTTTTATAGATAGTAGTTAGCATCTGCAAATCCTAAACTCCCAATATATTCCTCCCTACTCTCTTCCCCTGCTAACCGTAAGTTTGTTTTCTGTATCTGTGGCTTGGCTTTTTTGTGCTGTCCAAGAAACCTTAGTTTATCCCATGATTACAAGGATTTTCTCTGTGTTTATCCATACATTTTACAGTTTTAGCTTTTACATGTAGGTCTATGATCCTTTGGAAATTAATTTTAATGTTTTGTGAGCTTTGGCATGAAGTTAATATTGTTTTGTGTGCTAATCCAGTTTTGGTAGTACAATTTCTTGAAAAGTTTATACTTTTATCTTTAATTAGTACAGTGACTGTCAAAAATCAACTAAATTGCATACATGTGGCTCTATTTCTGGGCTCTCTATTCAGATTTAATGACATTTGTCGTTACACAAATTCCACACTGTCTTGATTAATGTAGCCTGGTAAGTCTTAAAGTCAGGTATGATAAATCCTCAGATTTTATTATTTTTATCAAAAGTGTTTAGGTATTCTAGATCTTTACATTCCCATTTATTTTATAATTAATTTATTCATTTTTATTAAAAATTTTTCCAGGATTTTGACTGGATTTTTAAAATCTATAGATCAATTTGAGGAGAAATGATAACAATATTGAGACTTCTATAATCTATAAGATATATATATATATATCTCCAATTATTTAGAACTTTGATTTCAACAATAGCTTGTATTTTTGCAGTGTGGAAGTTTTGGATGCTATTGTAAATTTTACTGTTTGTTTATGTTTCTTTTTTCCAACTGTTGCTATAATAAAAATAAAACTGAATTTTGTATATTGATTTTGTATCCTATAGTCTTGCTAAGTTCACTGATTAGTTCTAGAAATTTAGTTCCAGTATTGTAGTGGATTACTTAGAATATTCTATACAGACTCTCATACTGTCCATGAATAAAGACAATCCTCAACATTTTTTTTTCCTTTCCTTATTGTACCAGCTGGGTCTTCCAATCTCATGTTGAACCAAAATGGTAAGAATTAACATCTCTGTCTTTTTTTTTTTTTTAGAGGAAACATATTCAGTACATCACTATTTAGGATGAGGTTACCATAGACGTTTATAGATGCTATATATGTGGACTTGGTCTCTGTAACAAAGTACCACAGACTGGGTGGCTTAAATAGCAGATCTTTTTTAACTCACAGTTGTGGAGGCTCGAAGTCCAAGATCAAGATGCCAGCAGGGTTGGTTCCTGGTGAAGCCCTTTCTCGGCTTGCAGCTGGCACTTTCTCACTGTGTCCTCACACAGCCGTTCCTCTGTGCAGAGAGGGAGAAAGAGAGAGGTCTCTTCCTGGTCTTATAAGGCCAACAATCCTAACTGATTAAGGCCCCACCCTATGACCTCATCTAGCCTTAATTACCTCCTAATGGCACTTTCTCCAAATACAGTCACATTTGGAGCGTGGACTTCAATACGTGAATTTGGGCGAAAACACAATTCAGTCCATAACAAATGTCCTTTAATACATCGGAAAGATCTCATCAGTTTCTGGTTAGCTGAGATATTTGATCATAAAAGGATGTAGAATTATGTCAAATAACTTGCTTGTATCTATTCAGATGCAAATTATATTGAGATGGTAAATTACATTGTTTGATTTATGAGTATTAAAAGAATTTTGCATTTCTGTGATAAATCCCACCTGTTCATGATATATTTATTCTTTCATATAGGTTATTGAGCATTTTTGTATCTATGTGGTTGAGCAACACTGATTTGTAATTTTCTTGTAATGTCAAGAAATACCTGGCTTTGTAATATCAGGTATGGCTATCATCATGTGGGCTTTATAAAATAAATTAGAAAAGATTTTGTCCTTCTGAATTTTCTGAAAGACTTTTTATAAGATTGATATTACTTGTTCCTGAAACTTTTGATAGAATTTATCTGTGAAACCATCATGGCCTGGAGTTTTCTTTATAAGAAAGTTTTGTTAGCAATTTCAATTAGATATGGGGCTTTAGATACAGATATTAGATATATTCATATTTTCAATTTCTTTTTTAGTCAGCTTTAATATAGGTAGACAATGCTAATAAGAAAAACTTAGCAAAGGTACACTCACAGAAACATTAAAAATATGTAATTTAAAACAGTATTGCAGGCAAAAGGTTAAGAAAAAGCTAGTGTAACTATATTTGTATCAGTAAGTTAGAATTAAAGAAAATATTAGTACAAAGATGTTAAATGCATTAGAAAATATAACAATTTTATATTTTTTGAGCCTATTATAAAATATTAAAGTATATAAGATAAATATTAACAGAACTTCAAGGAGAACTGACACATTTATCACTGTAGTAGATTTTGGCACACCTCTCTTAGAAGTTGATTTATCAATTAAACAAACAAGTAGAAAGATTCTGAATGGCAAACAAGCCTAACCTAATAAATGTATGGGGAATTTGTTTTCAAAAATATAATAATAGAAAATGAGCTTCATGATACTTTTATATATACTCCAAAGCCTTGCTTTCAAATTTAGATCCTAGAATAATAAAATACAGTTCTACTGTACCTTCGCCACAATATGCAACTTTTCAGCAGTCACTATTTTATGTTTTCTACTTCTTAGGAAGCGATAAAAATGCCATTGCTAAGAACCGTCTGTAAATTTAACTGCATATTTATAAATATAAATGGGACATTAATGTAGAGAAAGAATACTCATATATTAAAATTTCATAGTTCATCTATATTTTGATAAAGTTTTTATCATCAAAATATATTTTCTGAAAAAAATCAAGTAAAACTTTAATGCAGCTAATAAGCAGCATGTAAAAATAACACTGGAACAGAACACATGCCATGGCACTAGAGTTACTCAAATTTAGCTAAGAAAAGAACAATTTTTATTCTGTTATAATACTGAGTGTATTTGAAGAGAAAACAACTTACAAAATACTATAATGCAGTGCATTCCAGCAAGAGAGAGCATGTTCCTTTGTTTTTAAACAATTTGCAAAAATGTTAGATGTACCAGTGAAATATCTTGCTACTATATCAATACAAAATGCTTCTAGTAATGTCCTAAATGATGCACAAGACAGCATATTTATTGGTTGTAAAAGTATGTTCGTAGGCTTAACTTTACAACTTTAATGGAGCAATAATTTACAGGCTGCTGCAACCTGAAAAATAACTCGTGGTTTAAACCAGATTAAAGCCACAACTGATACTGAGGACTGCTGGCAAATTTCCCAATCCATTACTGTTTGCAGATATTGAATGGTTGTTGCCAATATTTATCATAAAGGAGATGCAAAAATATATGGAGCACTGTTCTCTTCATTTTTTGATGTCTGCTTATTGAACAAATGCTGGGAATGTGGGATTGATGTTCTTAACTGAGAAAAGTACATTATCTTAGCATTTGAGAATCAAGTAGGATTTCACTTAATGAAAATAGTATAGCAAGAACCTTATGATTTCTAACTGTTACTCATTAACACTAGTTCCTATTCATATAGATAGCATAGGACTCTAGAGTTTATGTCTGCATATTTGCTGCTTCTCTTATCTCTTACCCATCAGTTTCTTTTTTTTTTTTTTAATTTTTAAAAATTTTTATTGGGGGGAGGTAATTAGGTTTATTTCTTTTATTTTTTAATGGAGGTACTGGGAATTGCACCCAGGACCTTGTGCATGCTACCACTGAGTATACCCTCTCCTCCCATCAGTTTCCTTCAAATCTCCAAGCTTTGAGTGAGAAAATGATTTAACTCCGAAACAAGAAGCCAGAGCCGTTCTGCTGTGCTGCCCCCACTTCACCTTGTGGAGGGCCTGAAGAATAAAAACTTCCTTCTACCTCTTTCTCATAGGGTGAGACTGTGTCACAAGACCAGCCCTAACTGCAAGGGAAACAGTCTTTTTCAAGCTGTGCACTTAGCCATCCCAAACAGTAATCAGTTTCTGTCAATGAAAAAAAGAGCAAATGAATATTGGGTAGGCATCTACCAGTATCTGCCTTAGTAATCATGATCTAACATTATTAATATTTGACTTACTGTCTTCTTGTTTCACAACAAAAGTCCTCCCCACCCCCCCATATCACCTACTCTTCAACCTGGAAAAATTTTGGAAAAGTCAGAGACCTGTCAGCAAGAGGTAAGGGGAGAATCTACCTTAAAATCCTCAGGGCATCTATCTCCAAAGACCCTTTCTTTTCTTAGATCCAAATGATTTTTAGGAGTAGTTTTAGGATTTCTATGTACATGACATTATCAATTACTTGAAGAACTGTGAGAAATAGTTTGTGGTTTTCTCTGAATTTTTATAAAAATAGAAATTAGTTTTATTATTAAGCCATTGTAATATAAAATTAAAATCCACAGTTTTACACTAGATCTGGATTCTTTGTTAAGAGGCAGGGCTTCATTGGTAGTCAATGTCTCTGTTTTGTTCATTTCATTTACTTATTGTTTTCATGTGGCTTTTTGTTTGTTCTCTTGCGTTCAGACATTTCTTATAAGAAATTAAACTTTACAGCTCATTTGAAGCATCCTTTGTACTCTTTCCTGGTTTCTCCTTTTCTACCTATATATAGACTGGAGCATGAATTTGGAACAATTTTGATGGTAAACTGTTGTGATTACTGAATCCCCAGGTTTGGAACGATTTTCACATGTTTGTGGAATATCCTATATTATGTCCTCATGACTCATCCAACTGTAGAAGTTTAAGCTCACTTGCCCAGCCTTCCTTGTCTCTAGGGTCTGTCAGTCAGAAGTAATTCTGTAAAATGGGTTTGAAAGTATGATCAAACAAGTGTTGCAAGAAATGCATTCTGCAAAGGGTGCGTAGCAAGATCCAACTTGTAGTGACTGTAGCAGGAAAGGTTCCAGCAAGAGCATTGACAGATGACTGGATAAAGAAGTTGTGGTATACAACAGAATACTACTCGGCCATAAAAAAGAATAAAATAATGCCATTTGCAATAACATAGATGGACCTGGAGAGTCTCATTCTAAGTGAAGTAATCCAGAAAGAGAAAGAAAAAATACCATATGATATCACTTATATGTGGAATCTAAAAAACAAGACAAAAATTTACAAAGCAGAAACAGACTCACAGACCTAGAAAACAAACTTATGGTTACCAGGGGGAAAGTGGGTGAGGAGATAAATTGAGAGTTCAAAATTTGCTGATACTAACTAATATATATATATATATATATAAAACAAACAATAAGTTCATAAAACACAGGGAATTATTCAATATCTTGTAGTAACTTATGGTGAAAAAGAATGAAAACAAATATATGTATGATCATGTATGACTGAAGCATTATGCTGTATACCAGAAATTGACACAACATTGTAAACTGACTATAATTCAATAAAAATATATAAACAAACAAACAAAAAAGAGCATCGAATTTCCAGCTTCAGCAAGTCAGGAACTTTTTCCCAGTGTTGGTGGCAGTGCCACCTTCACTGCATCGTCCTCTAGTGCCTGCAGCCAAGTCTGAATATCTTGATTTTCAGATATTTGTAAATTCCTAATCATCCAAACTAGGATGTTTTTTAGTGAAACAGGAATAATGAGAACTTAGTCCAGACAAATTGACACATATGGTCACCCTATACAGAAAGCAGTTGTGAATAAAGTGAAGCATAGGAGAAAAATCAAAACAGAGAGATTTTAGGAAGTGGTTATAATTATGGTAATTAAAAATTAGGAGTAGCTTAAAAAATTAACAAGAAAAATTACCAGTAACAACTAGAAAGAGAGCGATTATTAATATTGGCCTTATTATTGTTCACTCTAGGTTTACAGACTCTTCTAGCCCAAAGTTTGAGGAAGAGAAGAAATTAAATATGGGATAGATTGAGACAGTGTCTCTACAAATGACATTGGTCTTGAGTACAGAGTTAACACCATCTCACATATGTCCCTCATTATCACTAGAGGCTAACCAAGGGGGAAAATGTGTTTCTTTTCTAAACAAACACATGGTCACTGAAAGGAATGGTTGTAAATGGTCCCTTTAAAAAAGAAAACTATCGTCCGAAAATGCCAGTGACATAAGGACTACATACTTTACTGAGGGTGAGATCATTAACCAGGACTCCATTTATGGAGCAGCTTTTGTCTGCCTTCTTTTTTTTTCCCCCCAGGAGAGCAACAAGTCTGGTCACCGTTCACCTGGACCGAATTCAATCCATTAGTCTACAAGCCAAGATTCAGTTTAGTAGCTTGATCCATTGCTAACTAAAATATTAATTCCTTTAAAATATTAAATGACTTGGAAGCTATTGGTTGTGCGTGTTAAAAGAGGAAGAGCCCGGGGTGCTGAGGAATGAAGTGAAGACAAAAAGCACAAGATAACACCTCTTTGAGGTTTCCCACCTCATCCTCCCCATGTGACACAAATAGCTGAGCAGGGGAACCAGTAGCTGCTCTTTTTCTCATAACTTTAAAAAAGCTGACAAACACTTCTCACTGCCGTTCTCTTTTCAAATAATAAATGTTTCACCTGGTGAACCACGAGGAGTATTTGGGGGATCAGATGTCCGGAAGAAAACATCGATACGACAGGGTGACATTTTAGTGTGTGGCCAGTTCAGGGTTATTGAACAGAACCCTTCAAATTAAGCACTGCTGTAGGATTTTGATTTTTTTTTTCAATTTTCAATTAGGGTATAGAAGAAAGGAATTCATAATCTAACAAGTGAAGTAACAGCCAAGCTGTCATGAGGATTGTAAAATTGAGCTAATACTTAAAAATCCGTAGCAGGCACATAAAGCAGGTATAAACTTTGACAACCTTCAGGTAACTTGATATTAACATTAACCTCTGGTAACACCCAAAGAGTTTTGACAGTGCCCAAAGTTCAAGATTATGTTCACCTATGCTAAAGCAAGAATGAAACATCCAATACATTCTTTTCTCATCTGTTGACTATGGCAGAGACCTTATTTCTTAAGGGTTCTGGAATCAGTGTCTGTCTAATCTAGAACTAAGTGGCCCCAGTAGAGCTTGGTACACCTTTGGAAACCTTTTGTGGTAACTGTCAATTTTGTGCCCTGCCAGATCATGGAATGACTCAGTCTAACCCTTGTGTCAAACAAGTGGTTGCATTTTATTCAAACCTCTTTTTTCTATTCATGTCCAAGCATATAATTTGTGAAACGACATCGCCCTTAACTATGTGTCTCCCATAATTTTGTCATTAATTTCCCTTTGTTCATTACACCTAAGCCATTTTGGTTGCTATTTCTTGAAGTCACCGTCGCCCTTCCCACCTTAGGGTCTCATATGACATTTCCTTAGTCTAAAATATTCTTCCCTTCTCTCACCTGCCGGCCCCAGCCCCAAACCTCACTCACATGGCTGACAGCTAAACAACATTCAGGTTTGAATGTAAAATTAACCTAGTCCCTTCATTACAAGTTCTCATAGCATTCTGTATTTCTCCTTCAAATCACTTGGCAATAATTATAGTTAATGTTCTGTATGTCAATCTTTGTTAAAAGCCTGCCTTCTAATATCACTATCTTCTGGACCTAAAAAGAACTGGGCTAATAGTAGGTATGCAACAACCTACTTGAGAGGGTAAGTGATGTGAGAACTACTTCCTCACAGGTATAAATAAATGCCTGTAGGAAGATCCCTGAGTGTCACCAAGAGAACCTTGATGACAATGTTGTTCATCAGCACGTTAGCACATTCCCGAAATAATGGGGAAAAACTGGACCACTTTGCAGCTCAACGATGTTCCAGTCTGCTAAATTTCTTCCTATCAAGGATAGCATTAAGTGAAAGATTATTAACCAAAGCCTTTTGTTTAAAATCGGCTAAAGACTCAAAACATCAAACTAAGTATAAGGAGAGTGGAGTTTAGCTCTTTCGCTCAGGAGTCTCAGGAACAAATCGCATAATTTCTGTTACCCTTAACATTTTCCTCTGCATACTGGAGAAATCCTCAGTTAAGACTATCAGAGTTAACTCTAGAGGTCAATCACTGCGAAGGTCACTATTGCTGAACATAATACAAATGTGAAGAATTATTATGATGATTGGTTTGATGTCTAATGAATATAGAATTAGAAGGAAGATGTATGTACCTCTGACTTATCTGTAGTTTAATAGGTACACAGAGACATGTATGTTCCATGCAGAATAAATTGCTGTAGATTCAAATGTACTTGTAATTTTTATATTTATGCTTCACGTAAACCCATATTTTCCTTCTCATCCTGCAAAGTAGGTAAGAATATTAATGTGGTGTCCTGAAAAGAAGCCAGACCCAGATTAATACCTGTCTCTCTGACAGGTGTTTATAACTAATTAGCAGTATAAATTTTACATATATTTGAAGTTTTCAAGCATAATAAGTAAATATGCAAACATGATTCAGATATACTGCTTTAATCAAGACTACTAAAGATAAAGTAAGCTTGTACTGATTGAGACAGAAATTTCTGTCAAAGGTCTTACTAGTACCATTCTGCAAAATTTTGAAGTTTATTACAGCTACAAAGAATGTGTTTGTTTTCTGAGGTGAAACATATTGCTGGCTGAAAAAGCATGCCAATTGCATTTTCTTGGTTCATTAACTCCGAGTAGAAAATTATGTGAATATCATAATTAAGTGTAAAGAAAGAAATATATTTTGCTGAGTTAAATTGGAATAATGCAAAATTAACATTCATTTTAATTTTATCTTATATTTCATACTCTTTACATTGATAATTTGAGTTTTTCTCATCATAGAAACTTAAGAAAAAAATACAAAATTATATTGAGAAAGTTCATATATGTGTGCCATATGTTCATAAACAGAAATTAACATTTCTTTCTATGACTGTTCTGGGTGTTTCAACCATCTTTCTTTTGGGATTATAATGCTTTTCTTATTGAATCATAAATGTACTTTATTTATGAAAAAAAAAACAAAACTCTTGACTTGCTTTATTTAGGCAGATATTTTTCCTAGATTTGTTTTTTGACATTCTATCTTATTTATTATGTGTATTGATAAAACAATATTTAAACATTAAGTCAGACCCACCTCTTTTGTTGTGGTTGTTGTTCTCAGTACTTTCTTTCATTGCTGTTATGTATGGAAACAACTTTCACGTTCCAAGATAAGAGTCATCAACTTTTTAGTTCAGAACTTCTAGGTTTTCAAATTTTACATTTTAGTGTTAATGCTCCTGCAATTTACATCTGCATACGGAGTGAAGTGTGGCTAGAACCTGAACTTTTCAAATATTTATCACAATTCCAAGTGTCAATTATCAGTTAATCCGGTTTTCCCCCACTGATTTTATGACCACTTTCATCCTATACTCAATGAAATACATGTTAGGCTATGTTTATACATTGTATGTGTGTGTATTTGTGTATTTGTGTGTGTGTGTGTGTGTGTGTGTCTGATAAATTGATTTTTGGTTAAATATATTTTAATATTTACTAGAATAAGTGTTCTTTAGATATCTAAACTATTTATACTTCCAGGTTAACTTTATTTAGTATGACTTCATCATGTCACCAAAAAATCACATGGGGCTTGTGACTAGAAAATTATTAAATTTAAATATTAATTTGAAAAGATTTTAAATCTTTATAATATTCAAAATTTCCATCTAGGAGTTTCTATTTTCCTAGAAAATTTTCAGTTATAGCTCTGAAAAAATTTTTTTTTTCTTCTTATAAATCCCATAATATTTATTATTACTAAATTCTTGCATACAATTTTTTTAGAAGCAGTTGATAATTATATAACATATAACTTATATAACTATAATTGTCCATACTGTATTTAGTAAACTTATGAATGTTTCTCTATGTTTATTTTTACTGCCTGGTCACCTTGGTGATAATTTTTAGTACATTAAGCATTTCTATCTATTCCTTAAGTAAAGTTCCTTAAGTAAAGTTAAGTTAAGTTATATGTGTTCCTTAAGAAAAGTTAGTATATAAGTGTTCTTCCGATTTTAGTTCTCTACTCCCAATGTTATGAAACACAAATTTAAGATTTCATTCAGTTTTTAAAAATTTTGTATTGAAGTATAGTTCTTATTTTTATTTTTATTTTTTAGTTTTTTTGGGGGGGGTAGTAATTAGGTGTATTTATTTATTTTTAGAGGTGGTACTGGGGATTGAACCCAGAACCCTATGCATGCTAAGCATGCGCTCTACCACTTAAACTATATCCTTCCCCCTCATTCAGTTTTAAAATTCTCATATGAAATATTTCCTCTAGAAGTTCTTCTACCAGTTGTAATCCAAATAAAATGAGTTTGGTAATATAAATTGTATATCTGATTAACGTATTTTTGTTATATCAGCAAGGAGCTTGTTTATATCTTATAGCAGTGTCTTTTAGTATAATTACAATAAGCTGATGTGTGTAGCCATCAAAGAAGTTATATTAATAACTACCAGGTAAGTTTTCTAGCATAGCTCTTGATTTGTTCCAACATAATGTCTTATTCTTATGGAGGAATTATACTTGTGGGTCCAAATTCTCAGACCCTAGACTTTGGCTTCATTAGACTTGCCTTCTAATCAACAGAGTTTAACAGATAAATTTAGGATGACAGAGATCAGACTCATTAGAACCGCAGATGTAAAAGCCATCTCCCTTAATGCCCTTCCCCAACCTCTAATTCCCATTTTCCATTCTACATGAAATTCTTCCCCCAGTAACCTCACTGCTGGGATATACAGCCTTTAGTTACATATTTGTTCTATGCTTGGGTGGGAACTAAACTCACATCTTGGAGTTTTCTCTCTGTTCCTTGGGTTATATACTTCTTTGGGATTTTGAAAGAGAACTGAAAGATTCTTACTCCTTATTTCTCATGTAGACATCTCATATATTTCTGGTTAGACTAGGCAACAGCAAATAAACTTGCAGAAATCTGTAAGAGAATGCACCAAAATATTTAATGGGTTGGAAATGAAAGGTTAGGAGTTTCAGTCTTTTAGATGTTTTGAGAAGATGAGATTATGCAGATTTTAAAATGCAATTAAAATTTATTGAGAATCAGCTATAATTTTTAAATCAAAAGTAACAAGTTTTTCAGACTTTTAGTTTATTCAAATAACTATAATATTATTAAGTGATCAAGAGAATGAAGATCTGTGTGTGAGAATTAAAACTTTCTAAATTATCTAATTTCTACCCAAGCAACATTTCTTGGGGGGGGCATTAATTCTGAAGTACTGGCTACCTATGTATTTGGTAGGAACAGTGTGCCCTAGGTCTATTAAAGACTTATTAAATGCTTCATTAAATTATTCTTTATTGGAATTATACAAAGTTAACTTTTTTTTTTTAATACCATGCATCTGCTATAGAAGTGTGAACTAGTAACCAATGGAGATGTGAATGCTGAGGATTCCTTAGCTAATGTCAGGGATCATGCTGTAAAGTCAGATTCACACAAATCAGAGGACTTAGTAGCAAGCATTACTAGTAATTTCAGAGATACAAGTGATTGAGGAGCATGGGTCATGAAAACTTTGTACAACTATGTCCTTTCTGTCAACACGAGGCAGGTACTCCATGACTCAGTAATGTAAGAGGTGTCCCATGAGGTTTATGGGATACCTTAAAGAGTGAGGAGGATTTAGTTTATGAAAAATCTCCGTTTGATACTCTCAGATAGTTACAGGGCTTACATGACATTTTCTAGGAGGCCATGCCTCATAAATTCCTACAACACAAGTTTGTTTACCATAAACAATCCTAAAGCAGAAATGTCTTGTTAAAAGCACTTCATAGGTAACTACTACCCTCCTGGCAAGCACTGCTTGTCTATTTACTAGGAGGTCCACTTACCAAGATGTTTACAAGAAGATTATGCCAAGTAACCTACCTTCTTTCTTTCCCTAGAGGTGATTACAAGCCAACTTTTTAAACTACTTTTCTTCTAATTAATAACTTTGTGTGTACCTAAACAAAATGCCTATCAAAAGTCATTATAAGGTTTGATATTGATCTCTGGGTTTAAATCTTTCAGAAAGATCCCCTTAACATTTTCTGACTACAGAAAAACTAAATGTCGGCAGTAAGAATAATTCATTTGAGACTTTTTTGGAATATATTTGTCTGAAGGTTAAACACAGTAATCAAATATATCTAAATTCAGTAATGCCTATGTTTATTGGAATGGTATGTGACTGGAAAGTCTAGATAATAAAATATTAAATTAGTTGAAGGCTGCTCATTTATGTGGGCAAATTTCCCTGGGTGAAGAAAGCAACAAGTATGTAGGAATCTACAATCCTGGGATTGTTTTTCAAATATGCATAAGTTTAGTGTTTGATTTATAGTCTTATGATTGCATGTTCCCAGGATGTGCATCAACATGGATAGAGGTATTTAACATGTGACTACCAGCCACTCAACTTTATTCTGAACCACAGAATCTTTAACAAAATAATACATTCTGTAGGGATAACAGAAATACATGTCCAATGTCCCCAAGTTCCAGAGTCCAAACATTGTACATACATGGAATTCGAGTTTCCTAGGAAGTTTGCAACCTTTTACTATAAATTTTTGAAAGCAATAATATTGTATTCATAAAAAGTCACAGCTCTTAATATATGAGCCTCAAGTTAATCAAAACAGTTTAACAACTATCCTACACTTTTGGCTTTCTTGAGAAAAATGTCTTTTATCTGAGTCCTCAACCTCAGTTCTCTCCTTTCATTCCACACAGGCATATGGGTTTAGATTAAGATTTGCATAGTTAAACTTGATGTAAGGATTTCTCAAACATCCCATCATAGTGCACCATTGGTAAATAGTTCCGCTGTGAAATGTAATTGCGTATTTATCTAACCTGCATTTCTTAAGCAAATATTTTCCAAATTTACAACTGTCAAACAGGTCAGCATGCTACCTGAGCTATCATTTCTTCCTTACTTTTGAAAGCTATAACTAGCATATGTCATCCTGTAAAAGGTGATTTTTTTTAATCTGATAATTTCAGAATGTGAATATTTGAAATTAAATCATAATGACAATATAGTTTCCTCAATCTTTTCTATCGCTTTCAGTCTCACTGCTGAGAAGCTCCACGTGGTTTTCATTGTATTTAGATATATGGCATTCTATCAGATTAATACTAGGTTTTTCTTTCCTGTCCAAAAATTTGAAGTCACACTAGACATGACCTAAAAAAGTTTGTTAAAAAAAATGGGAAACTGAATTGGAGCTCAAATTCATGAGAAATGTGACTATAACCATTTATAGGAAAGAAAATTACTTATTTCAGAAAGCCATCTTCAAGTAACAGCAGCACAGGCATTACAGGGAAAAAAAAAAGCAACCAAATAAATAAGGCAGTTAGTGAATCCTCTTTAAGGCGGACGTCACAATGATTTCTGGGCCACCGACATAAAAAGCCTATTGTGAAGGAAGCTCAAGACCTATTATAGAGCAGCACATTGTCACTTCTGTGAGTCCAAACAAAGCCCTGAGGAAATCGGTGCATCCAGTACATTCCTCTGTGAAATATTAAATTACTTAGTTCTGAAGTGCCATTTTTGAGTTGCAAAGCTATTTCCTAGAAGCATTTCTCAATGTGTCATAGATTGCTTTAAAAAAGAAGTTGATGACAATAGAAAAAAATAATAATAATAACACAATAACAGTATCAGTCGTAGTCTTGACAAATCCATACTAACCATTTCTGAGCTGGATGAGCAGCATCTGTCTCACATAAGGAAATGACACTCAGCCACATGTAAGAAAGCATATGTGCAAGAGGAAAGATACTTTCCGACTGCTCCTTGAGTGGTTATACAAGTGGTAATATCATGGAATGGTTAAAGTGGAATTTCAATCCATTCCATACAGACCTGGTGTTGACTCTGGGCTCTACCACTATACAAGCTGTTTAAGCCTCATCGAGTATCTGCATCTTGCAGAGTTCAGTGGTCTTATTTATAGACACTTAAAACATAGATAAGTGTCAAATTAAATTATGTGAAAGAGTCCCTAGGCATCTAGAAAAACACTACCAACAATTGTGATGGTGACTACTGTGATGACATTATTTTTCTCTGTAAACTTATTCCTAAGTAAATGTAAAATGAACACATGTTATTTCAGGCATCCACTGTGAGACTATTATATGAAACTATATTACTGCTGACTCAGTCATTCATTTACTCAAAAAATTTGAATTTGAACATCTTTTATGTGCAAGACATTAATCTAGGTACTTGGGATACTCAAGTAAATAAAACAGACATAGATCTCTAGTCTTGTGGAGTTAACATTCTATTAGACAATAGTAAATAAATACCATAAATACAGTAACATATTGGAAGTGGAGCAGTGATATGGAAAAATATAAACAGATCAGAATAAAAGGGAACTGGGAAAGGAGCATGGTGCAATTTTAATTACAACTCACGGAAAAGGTGAATTCTGAGCAAAGGTTTGAAGGAACTGTGGGCTTGACCACACATCAGGAATCGCTGGTACAAAGACCCTAAGATGGCAGAGACAAGTGTAGCTAGAGAAGAACCAGCAAAGCAGGGAGAAGTATGACAGGAAAAGATGAAGGAAGGACACCCAGGTCAGCTACTACCTCATCAGACATTGTAAAGGCTTTGAATTTTTCTCTCAGTAAAATGTAGAAAAATCTTAAGGTTTTGTTCAGAAGAGTAATGTGATTGTATTTGTTTATAAATGATCAGTCTAGATACTTTGTTGAGAACAGAATAAGGGGTTAGAGGGTAGAGAGGCCAGTTAGGAGGCTACTGAAGTAATCTACGAGAGGGCTGTTGATACCAACCAGGGTGATCGCAGGAAACAGAGAGACAGGGTTAGATTTAAGATATACTTGGGATATAAATTCAACCGGATTCCCTGTTGAATACTGTGTGGGTTGTGAGAGAAATAGATAAGTCTCCAATGACTTAAAGTTCTTAGAATTGAGCAATTGTAAAGAGTTGCCAAAAAATAGACCTGGGATGAATACAGAAAGAGGATAATTTATGTAGTCTTCTTCTGGGGTGAGCTGGGGTGTAAGGGAGGAGAAAGAGCCCAATCTGAGAGTTCAGAAATACTGTTTTTGAGATATTTATCAGATATTCAAGTGGAAGTACCAAATAGACAGTTAATAAACAAGTCTAGGGTTCAAGAGAGAAGTCTGAATTGGATGTATACATTTGAGAGTCATCAGCGTATAACGGGTATTTCAAGTCATGAGCCCAGAAAAAATCATCATGAGTGATGAAATAGAAAGGAGAAAAAGACCAACCTCTAAGTATTGTGACATTAACAGGCAGGAGAGTCGTGAGCAAAAGAGATTTTAAAGAAAGACCACTGAGTTAGGAGATAAAACAAGGGCATGTAATTAATCATGATAAATGCTCCTAAGAGATAAAAGATATTGAGGACAGAGAATGAACCGCTGGAAAGAACAGCATAAAGGCATCAGTGACCTTGAGAGGGCAGTTTCATTATATCGGTAGGAGGCAAAAACCTGACTAAAGTGGTTTTAGAGAGGATGGGAACAGCGGGCATAAACCATTACATGTTTTGGAAGCTTACCTTTCAGGTTTTAGCAAGAAAGGAGATTGGAAATTATGAAAAAGAGAAGAGCTGAGGTGGGAAGGTACAAAGAGGATAAGGAGGGATTGCTCAAAGATAAAAGGGACTCTTTCCTGTGCATAGGAAACACAGGGAGTTAGCTGAGTAATGAAGCAAAGACCACTGCAGAGTAAAACAACCATACTGGTCCAGACCCACTGTCCTCCAAAACAAATATTCACTGCATTTTCAGAGAGAGGAATATGTTTTCAGAATGAGTCTCACAGACCGACAGAGTAAGCTGTAGTATTTGTGGCTGCTGTGATTTGAACTGTGTCCTCCAAAAAGATACGTTCACGTCCTAACCCCTGCTGGTGCCTGTAAATGTGAACTTATTTGAAAGCAGGGTCATCGCAGATGCAATCACATTAAGATAAAGTTATATTGGATTAGGGTGGCTCTAATCCAATAACTGGTGCCCTTACAAAAAAGCCATGTAAAGACACAAATTTAGACAGAGAAAAGAAGTCTATGTGATGACAGAGGTAGAAATTAGAGTTATACAGCTTCAAGCCAGGGAATGCCAGATTGCCAGAAACCACCAGAAGCTAAGACAGGGAAAGGAAATTTGCTCCCTCAGAGAGAAAGGGGATCTGCTGACACCCTCATTTTGGATGTCTGGCTTTCAAACTGTGAAAGAATAAATGTCTGTTGTTTTAAGCCACCCAGTGTGTGGAACATTGTGACGACAGCCCTAGGAAACTCATATAGTGGTATTATTCTAAGGATGTTGGAAAAAAAAAAAAAGAATCGTTTAAATCCCTTCTTCTTCACATGATTTCTAACACTGAATAATCCTAGAAGATATGCTCCATCAAAGAGAGTTAGCATTTTCAAATAAACTCAAGATTACTGGTTACACATACCTTAGTAGAGTTGCATCTCAACTTATTTTATCTTAGTAGAACCTGATAGAAGGAACACCAAAAGTAACCTGAAATAGTAATGAAAGCAACTCTGAAGTCACTAAAGATAAATTAGTATAATTCATAATAACTGCACTCAACACTAGTTTCAAAACTTAGACTGACCCTTCAACTACCTTAATCACTCTGTCATGAGTTAGATGTGTACTTTGTGCCAGTTCTGCACTGATATCCTCAAGCTTCCAGCATCCCTGGTCGAGACCCGCAGGAACAAAGTGTGTGGTTGGTTGTACCAACTGCGTCCCGCCATATTCCCTCCAACTCAGAGGGGAGGTAGGGAACAGGGACTGAAATTTATCTGAATATATGCTCACCTATTTATACCCCTAGGACCTGAAGAAGAGGTGCTTTTCTCCAGCTAATTTTCTCCTAAGTTCCACTTGTGCTAGCAGAATTTGTTGGGTTTAGTAGTAATGGATCACCATGCCTACATTTATAGTATGTTACACTACATAGTGCCTACATACTATAGTACGTTAGAGAGCATTTTGGTGCTGGGACCACAACAGTGACAGAGACAGAGTGCTTGCCTTCCAACAGTTTATACTGAAAAAAGAAATTTAAAAAAAAATTTCTAGATTTATAATAATTGCTAATACAGGGATAATAACAAAGTTTTGGAACATTTTTAGGACAGTCCAGTTTCCTAGAAGAGTTACTCTTTAAATCAAAGCTCAAGACTGAGTAAGAATTAGCCATGAGAAGAAATGGAATAATAGAAATTTCAGTTAAAGCCAAAACCATAAGCAAATTCCAAGAAGCCAGAAGCAGTAGCTTATTCATAAGACTGCAAAATGTTCAGTTCATTTAGAGTAGGTGGAGAGGGCAGGAGAAAAACTGTAGGTATAAGCAGGGGCCAAATCATGAAAGACCCTGAATGTATCTTAGAGAAAACAAATACAGCCAATGACACGTTTAAAAGCAAGAAAAATAATCAGATTAAATATTAAAATGATGACTTAATAGGTAGTGGGAGAAATAAATTGGAAGGCAAGGCTAGAAACTGGAAGAAGTGAATATAAAATCCAAGATTGAATATATGGCCTGAACTATGATTCTAGAAGGAAAGAAATGAACATATGTGAAAAATAATAATGAATAGCTGTGGCTGATTGCATCTGGAGGTGGAAAATAAAGGAATCAAGGAAGACTCGGGATTTGGGGGAACAAGATAGAGAATAAGGGAGGAAAATTGGGAAGGACAGGGTGAAGATAGTTTCGTTTTGGATAAATTGGATTTGAAGCCATTATGGTATGCTTTTGGTGGAGATGTTGAATGATACATCGTATATAAAAGTTCATGAGTGAGATGAATCTTGGAAATTTGTAATGTCATCTGCACCTATGTGTTTGCTGAAGAAAAGCAGCTGGAGTAGCTGGGATCCACAGAGAAAATACAGAAGAAAGAATTAGAATAGGGCTCATAACAGCACCTTGAAGAACAACTACATTTTACAGCACAGACGGAAAAGAGGAGACTATGAAAGGAATTCAGGAGTAGGCCCGAAATGTTATGCTCGTGTGTGGAAACTAACGGGAAAGAGTGTTCCAAGTAAAACGAGGTCAACAGTTTCAAATGAGGCAGAGGAATATAGTAGATAAAGACTGAAAATTATCTTGATTTGGCCACAAAGAGAGAATTGTTCAGTGCAATTACTGGCCTAAAAAGTGACTTATCTCTGAGCTGGCCCACATTTTAGCTTTAAAATGTTTTAATTAAGGACATAAGGCCATTCATAGTATTAGTAAGTACTAATAAACATTAGTTGATTGATCAATTAATCTTTCATTTTCATAATCAGTTAAGTTTATGTACATGAACTTTGTACACTGAATACAAACCCAGCAATCCCGTGAACAAATCAAAAGAGACACTTTTACAACACTGGACATTGTCTCTTAATTAAAGTCATTTTCTAAATATAGCTGAATACCAACCCTTAGATTACATACAGGGACATGGAATCCAAGTAATCCATGCCTCTTTATTTCGTAGATACAGCAGAAAACTGAGTTAGTCTTAGTATTCTGAATAAATAAGAACTCTATATCCTGGAGAATTATTTGGCAACATGCAGAGTTGTGTCCTAGGAAAAACTGTTTCCCATTCATGTTTGCATTACCTTTGCAATAAGTCCTCCATGGATGACTGCCAGTGGAAAAATCATGAAACACGTGGATGAATGGAAAAGAGTACACGTTATGTAATGGAAAGCAGATTGCAAAAGCTAATGGGATTAACCCAGAGTGCCCCAAAGAGAAATATTAGACCATAAGTAGATCCATTAGATTCATCAGTAAATACTTTCATGAAACAGAAAAATTACAGTATGCAGTTACCCTCTGTAGGTGACACTTGTTTGTTCTTACCCAGTTTTTTGCACCCTCTCTTGAAAATATGTTCACTAAGAAATCTCTCTTACCATCATGTTTCTGTTTTGAGATTTGCTCTCTAACTATACCCGTAAGTCAGTACCATTTTCTTCCCTCACTCACCAATCCAAGGGAATCTGTCCCTTGTTCTTGTCCAGCAGGCCAGCTACTCAGATGAATTACTCTAACCTGCGGTGTACTGGAGATATTCTGACCCCTCCCCCCCAGACTATATGTGTCCTTAATAGGCATTTAATAAAGTATTTGTAGACAATTTTAGTGTCTCCCCACCCTTAAAGCATGGAGGAGATGTACTGTGTTGTTAAACCAGTACCTAGCAGAATACTGATTATAAGTGAGTTCTTCATAATTTGATTTCAGCACAGTGTTCCATTGATTCAAAACATGGTTCAAGAGGAAAACAGTTGTCAATCAGCTTTTCAAAATTTATGTTCCCAATGTCATCATTTTGTTACTCAAGGCAATTGTTGATATGGCTATAAGAGGCTGAGATACACGCGCACAGATACATGCTCACATGGTGTCCTCAGAAGATAAAAATACTGCAAAACCTCATGAACTCATTGATGACATAGGTCTTACTTCAGCTGAAAGTTAAAGTTACTGAATAATTATGGAATGTATATAAAACATTTAGATTCAGAAATAAATATTCTGGTAATTCCATTCAAACATATGCTTTGATTCAGAGCTGTATTTTCAAAAAAAAAAAAAAAAACTGGGAAGATTGGTTAAGGAAAAATAATCTCTCTCCTTCTTTCTCTCTCAGTCTTTTTTGGTAAAGATCTTTTCAAAGGACATAAAACTCCTCAGGGATGATGTTCTTCTTTCCTCCTAAATAACCCTTCACAGTGTTGCTTTATGTTAACTTTTCCAGAGCTTTTAATTTTCAAATATAACATTCTGAAGATCTCCTCCTGACAGCAGAGCTCAAAAACTAGTCTTCTCACATTTAATGATTCTTTACATAATTGCATTTTTCTTGTTGGATAACCTAGAACAGAATTTTAACATAATGTAGAATTTGACTTTGAAAATACATATAATTTATAAATATCCTTGAAATAAATATAATTTTGGTATAGTATATTCTAAATTTGACTTTGTAACTTCTTTGTGAGCTTTCAAATTTCCCTATTACTTCTGGTGTTTTTCTTTCAATTGACATCATGTTGTAAAATAACGTATCCTATAGTAATGCAGATCCTAATGTAATGGATTTTTCTACTTGGATAAGATACTTCCATTAAACCTTCAAAAGGACACCAGGGTAAGTATTTGAGTTCCTACAGCATTCCAATAAAGAATATTTTAAGCCTTGCAAGTTTCTAACCCCCAAATCAAACTAGATAAGTAACAGACCACTCCATCCCTGCCTAAGGTGCGTCCTATCTTCTAGACTGATCAGCAGTGCAACAGACAATATGAAATACTGAACCAAGATCACTTAGTACTCTTGGAACTATACCATCAGAATCTGTATCAACATCTAGCACATGGTGTTTTGAAGTATATGTCTGTAATTTGACCTGAAATGTCCTAATCATTTTTGAGTATCTAGAGCCACATCACCCCTTCCAATCCACAAAAAAAAACTAATCTTGGAAAGTCTTCAAAATTAAAAAAATGGAACAAAATCTCCCTTTTGAAGTTTTATCTAATCTTCACTTCATATTTTATAAAATATACGAAGTCATATATTTTAAATATTTAAATAGCTAAAACAAACAAAAAAACAAGAATAAAACCCCACCTAATGCCTGTAACTACTTTCAAAACTTGAAATAATTTGTAAGTATATAATTTTTTTGAATCAATTAAACATTTAGTTGAAATACTTAAATGAAAAATCTTAATAGCTGTCCCTTGACCACAGAATAAAATCCAAAGCCAATTAAATGTCATACAGGGCCCTGTGCAAATTGATTCTTAATAAACTTCTAAATTTCATTCTTACCATTTACCTCTTTGCACTCATTTACCTTTGGGCCTTTCCACATTCTTTTTTTCCTCTGAATCTGGACCACTATTCCCTCTAGGTTTTATATCTCATCCTTTGTACCTCTAGGAAGTATTCTACCCCCAGTTCCTTTCTGTCCCCTGATCTCCACACACATATGGTAACATTTGTATCAAGATCTTCTCTTATGTGGTGTCACAGCACAAGGGACTTCCTCCACTGGAACCCCAATTATACTGCATTCTAGTTTTCTGTTGGAGCTATTATCCTGGAAGGGAGGAACCACAGCCGTCATACTCAACACTTATATCTCAAGTGCTTAGCCCAGTGACTAGCATATAATAGGTGCTCAATATTATGTATCCACAAATGGATGAATTATTGAAGAATCAGTGTAAGAATTAATGAAAATATATAACATCAAAATAGACAAGAACCCATTTATTTAATTCGGGGTATTAAAACAAAAAGGCTTTGCTGAAAAGAAAGAAAACATAACAAAAAAAATACATAATACATTTGTCCTGAAAGTATGAATTAAAACTTTTTTCCCCTGTTTCTGAGAAAGTATTGTAACAAAATAAATTTCCTTTTGAAGTAAATTACTTTAAAGGTGCACACATTTGGCCACTCTAAAATTACAACTTTCCCATTTGTTCTGCAGTTAATTCCTTCTTATGCAGGGTAATGTGTGTTTTAGTCACTCTGCACGACACTGTTATGACTTATTCTACATTTATAAAATAACATTTCTGTCTTTAACCAAGCTATTCAAGTCTTCAAGTTAAAAAGAAAAAAATAATAATAATTTACATTTTTTTAAAACAGGTTCAAGACAGACTTGACCCTTAAAGAATGTCATGAGTTCTTTTCTGTTTCTCAGTGCCTCTAAAAGTTCTTTTGATTTAAAAGCAGCAACTTTTCTACCAATTTTACAGTTTTAACAGAAACTTTATTTTACCCGTTAACATGAGAATTTTTCTGAAAAACTTTAGAAAACAGAACTGCATTTAAAGACAATGAATTGTTTCTATGTATTTATTATTTATCATTGTAACATTACATGAAACTTCAAAACATAATAATGAAATTAATCATCACTATAATATTGTTATTTATTGCTAAGTATTTTATATGTGAGGCTTATTTTAATCACTACCAACAATAGATTACATTACAGGTACTCTAAAATATGTGCTTAAGGAATCAGCATGCCTAAATAACTCCCTCCCTAAAGAAAAAAGGGGAAATTATTTGACATTATTTTTAAAATGACATAAAATATTTTCATCATAGGGAGAATAAAAATACTGTTGGGCTTTTTTCTAATTAATCTATGGTTTAGAAATATTTCCATTTTGACTTGCATATGAAGAAATTTAATAAACAGGTCAATGCTTGGGCTTCTCAACTTCTTAATTTATCCCTATTTGTTACAACAGTCTTTTAAGATAATTGATATCATAATCTCTAATGTACTGATAAAGAAATGGAGCTTTATACTACCAAAAGCCACATAGATTCAATGCAATCCTTATCAAGATACCAGTGCTGTTTTTTTTTTTCACAGCAGTAGAAAAGCACTCCTAAAATTTATATATAACCACAAAAGATCCTAGATAGCCAAAGAAATCCTGGGAAAGAAGAACAAAGCAGGAGGCATCACACCTGATTTCAAGCTATGTTGTGAAGCTATAGTCATCAAAAGAATATGGCACTGGCACAAAACAGACAAACAGACCAATGGAACAGAGTTGAGAGCCCAGAAGTAAACCCAAACATATACGGTCAACTAATATTTGACAAGGGAACCAAGAATACTAAATGGAGAAAAGACAGTCTTCAGTAAATGGTCTGGGTTAATTTGATAGTCACATGTAAAAGAATAGACCTGTATCTTAATGGATTAAAGGCTTAAATGTAAAACTTGAAACCATAAAACTAGAAGAAAACAGGAATAAATCTCCTTGACATAAGTCTCAGTAAGAATTTTTTGGATAAAACACCTAAAGCACAAGCAACAAAATGAAAAATAAACAAGTGAAACTACATCAAACTGAAAAGCCTCTGGACAGTAAAAGTAACCAGCAATAAAGTAAAAAGACAACCTACAGAATAGGAAAAATATCTGCAAACCATTTATCTGATAAGGGCTTAATATCTAAAATATATGAAGAACTCAAACAATTCAATACCAATCCCCCTTCCACACCCGGCCAAATAACCCAACTGAAAAATGGGCAAAGGATCTGAATAGGCATTTCTCCAGAGAAGATACATGAAAGCTCAACAGCTACATGGAAAGATGCTCAGTGTCACCAGTTATTATGAAAATGCAAACTACTTTTTATTTTTATTGAAGTATAGTCAGTTTACAATGTTGTGTTAATTTCTGGTGTACAGCATAGTGATTCAGCTATATATATATATATATTTTGAAAGTGCAAATTAAAACCACAATGAGATATTACCTCATAACCATTAGAATGATCCTCATCAAAAAGACAAGAAATAGTAAATAATACCATAGATGTGGAGAAAGGGAACTCTTGTGCACTGTTGGTGGAATGGTAAATTAGTGCAGCCACTATGGACAATAGTAAAGAGGAGTCTCAAAAAATTAAAAATAGAGCTACCATATGATCCAGCAATTCCATTACTGGGTATTTATCCATAGGAAACAAAAACACTAACTTGAAAGTTATCTGCATGCTCAGAGCATCATTATTAACAATATCCAAGACATGGAAACAAGCTAGGTAGATGCCCATTATGATAAAGTTATGATATATGTGTGTGTATACACACACACACACACAATCACAATGGAAGATTATTCAGCCAAAAAAAAAAAAAAAAAAAAAAAAGAAAATCCTACCATTTGTGAGAAAATGGATAAACCCTGAAGGCATCATGCTAAGTAAGTATGTCAGACAGATTTATGCGGGATCTAGAGAAAAAAAAAAACTTACAGAAAAAAAGATCAGACTGGGTGGTTACCAGAGGTGAAGGGTGGGAGGAGGGAAAACTAGAGGAAAGTGGTCAAAAGTTCAGATTTCTAGTTATAAGATAAATAAGTGCCAGGGATATAATATAATGTAAAACATAATAAATATAAGCAATACTGGGTGTATGATATATAGGAAAGTCATTGAGAGTAAATCCTAGAGTTGTCATCACAAGGAGAAATTTTTTCTTTCTTTTCTTTTTATTGCATCTATATGAGATGGATACTAGCTGCAACTATTGTGGTAATCATTTCACAATATATGTAAATCAAACCATCATAGTATATGCCTTAAACTTAAATAGTGATATATGTTAATTATTTCTCAATAAAACTGGGAAATATAAAATACATTAGCAAAAACCTAAAAAAAAAAAAAATAGAGGGTTAAAGATATTTTGTAAGAATTCCAGATCATATGACATGTAAGATTCAGGATCAAGACAGGAATTCAGGTAGTTTAACTCTATTGTTGATCTTTTAGAACAATAATGACCTGTCTCCTTGAAGCAGAGATTCTCCTCCATCCCTGTTTTTATTTTTCCTAAAGAAGTGGAAAATGATTCAGTAGTGAAGAAATCATAAATGATAAGACTCTGAATGTGGCCAACTCATAAAAACTCAGGTATAGAATAGAGCCACTGGCATGCAGAAACCTACAAAGAAGGTGATTGTTTCATTTTACCTTCCCTCTGGCAGAGCCAAATTAAAATTGAGTATTTTCTGATACCTTCTCAGTTGTTCAGAACAGAACTGAGCTTAGAGTCCGAACATGCAAATTGACAATGGCTAGACTATACAAAAAATTGGCATGCTGACCCACAACCTGCAGCAATCTGCCCAAGAAACCAACCTTTAATCTGTAATAAGCAATCTGGGAGGCAGATTGCTATCTCCCGTGACAAACCAGGAAGCTAGACAATGACTTCTGTTACAGTCACTCAGAAATGGCCAAGACCTGATTAATAACTGCAAGTTTCCTAAATTTTGTTCCCGCTTCCAACTTGAGACCAACCAGAGAGAAATGAATATGCAGCCCTAAAGCATCATGCGGCACCCCAAACTTCTAGCTGTCCACCCACAGCTTCCTGTCAACAGCTTCCAGCCAGGGCTTACCGAGTCTTCCTCTTTTTCCACTGCAAAGCTTTCCCTTTCCTCTGCCTTCCTTTGGATCTGCAAAACTCAGTTCAAGGCGGCTGACTCCCTTGCTATATTAGTAAGCTCAGAATAAATAACCTTTGCTTTTCTCATTTCTGTTTCTATTTCTATAGTGCTCAGTGGTGTTGGGGATACAAAACAAGTCAAAGATACGTCCTTGACTTTGAGATGCTGATAATCTGCTTGAAAGAAGATGTGCATATGAAAATAATTTAGAAAAAAATAAGAATCCACATTTAAGTAAAATGACAAACTATACAATTTTAAAATAATTTAGAGAGTGTTACAATGTTTAGTCAAGTTTGGGCATTACACAGGCCTGAAATTAAATCCAGCTATGTGCCATATGACCTCTGTAGCTTTTGGATATTAGCTCAGATTCTAAGCTTCAGCATTCTCCTTTCTCAGATGAAGATATATCTATATCATAGAGAGTATGTATAATTGTGTAATATACAGTAATAATTTAATACATTAATGTCCTTTTTGTTTCTTTATTGTTATTGTTTATATAATTTAAAGAGGAAGTATACCGAGGTAATATGGAACTTATTTCATGGATACAATGAAGTATGAATGAGATCACTTTATGAACTAGTAAAGAGGAAAACGGGTATTCCAGATGAAGAACAACAAGAAAGAACTATTCATGAATATGTTTTATTTTGTTGTTAAAAATACAGAAAGCAACTCCTTGGGTGTACAAAAAAAGATACATAAATAAATTTTAAAAGTTAAAATAATCAATAAACTTAGATATTTGGATACAGACTAAGCAACTGACCCAAATGACAACAAAGAATAGTTATTGCTCTTAAGCACAGAAGTGATCAAAGACAATTTTAGAAAAATAAGATTATTAGTGAATGTACTGGAGAAAGGTATTATTAGATTCAGGGAGACCACTTAAGAAGCTATTAAAGCAACACAGAAGCAGTAATATAGCCCAAATTAAGTCATCTGTTAGCAGTGCTTCTCAAATGGCTTCAAGTTTTCAAGCCTGGTAATCATCAATGGAAATGGGGGGAAAACGACCATACAGGAATTACAGTATGTGGTGACAGCAGTTCATAGAGGCAGTTTAAACTAACTTGAGTTATTTGAATTTATTTTATTTACTCCCATTGGTTTGTTGGTACTCCATATTTTCCCCTACCATTTCTACATCTTTTCTGTTGCCCGAATTCTAGCTATTTTAAAAATACTCAAGTGCTATATACAACCTTTCATGATTATTCATGTCAATAATTGTATGCTATCAGTCCTATTCACCCTATTTCCACTAATTCACACTCTTTCCAGGCACATACTAGGCATAGAATTGGATCTTACTTTCAGTTCTCTCTGAAGTTGGGTGTTATCGTATACTTCGATTTGGTCAGTAAAATGTGTAACTATAGGTGGAATTCTTTAAAAGACAAAGTGCAGTGCTTTATAATTTTCACTCTATCATAGATCACAGGCTTCAATAGCCTACGTCCCTGAAAAAGAGTACAACACTTAAGGAATTGAGTAAATGATAACTTTGCAAAAGAGAAAGCCAAAGTTCTGATGGGTTGACTGGGGAATTTTACTAGACCCTTAATGCAGAAATTAAATCAATGCCATGTATAAATAAATCCCTCTTTCCCTTCCTACAGCTGGGCAATTTGTGCAATCTGCGTGGCCATTTGTAGACTCTCTTACTATTTGAACTCTAAAAACACACAACATAGTCTCACACAAACAGTAGATGCTTAACAAACATTTTTCCCCCTAAGTAGTTAAGATGTTCCATCAGCAGTTAAGAACTTGGAACTTGAGCTTGACAGGTGACTGGTACTAAGAATTGCTATTTTGATGCCCCAAGTATTAGCTCTTCATTCACTGTGAATTGAATTTTCTGGTACTGCTCTATCCATATCTCGTAATCACCGACTACTTATCAAATGAACCAATAAAAGTAGTTTTTAATCTTTGCATTACGTAAAGGCTTGTCTCATTTTGCAACATGATTACCCTTAGGAACTCAGATCTATAGATTTATTTTTATCATTTATCTTTAATGATGTCTTTCATTTGACTGAATTCATCAAGCACTTACTGAAGACCAAATATGTGTGCTCATAGTATTAAGTGTGTAGAGAGACCACAAAGAGTATGGCATAAGACAGTTAAAGGTGTGCCATCCAAAGGGATGGGAGGGTACAAAATAAGGGTAAAATAAACCTATAATAAAACAATAAAGTTTGTAATTACATGAAGAAGGTATTCTGAGAGTGTGTAGAAAATAAAAATTAAATTTTCACAAGGGGAATTGGGAATAGAATTTAACTAAAAGAAAACGTTCAGTTTTTCAACAGGCATCTTACAGACATCCAAAAAACAATAAAGACTTTACTGTAAGCCTAGATACTAGGGCTGTTACAATCCAAGATGTAGATGGCATTATCAAGGAAAGATGAGCACATGTATTGTCCCTTTACAGAATTCTGATTGCAAGCAAGCCAATCATCTCCATACGCCTGCAATTATCCATAATAATTTCACATTTCCTTTGATTAATTCTTCTGCTTCCCTACATACAAACATGTAATGAAATGGCCCTCCCTTACCTTGCACATTGTTCTAATTATTGTTTCATTTCCTTTAGTACTGTAATGAAAATGGAGCATTCAATCAAGAGATTATCGCTCATACATTGAAGAGAACATTACTAATTATGTAGTATCAAACCTACCACTTCAGGGCCATGCAGAAGGTTGCCTAATTATCCAGTGATTTCAGGACAATTTATACTGTCAATCTGAGTAAAAAATAAAATAAAATAAAATAAAATAAAATAAAATAAAATAAGGCTGTTTTTTCACTCCTTCCTCCTTTTTGCTTTATCTTTCTCATTGATACCCTTGGCTTACAGGTAGAAATAAATTTATTTGGTAATTCTATAAATTTGGGACCCTAGGCCTGGATTTTTTTTTTTCTATATTAAAAAACTTACTGGTTAGTTTCTTGTTTGCTATTATGTATAAAATAAATAAGCTACAAGGATATATTTTACAACACAGGGAATACAGCCAACATTTTATAATAACTATAAATGGAGTAATAGCCTTTAAAATTATAAATCACAATGTTGTATACCTGTAACTAATAATGTACATTAAATATATCATGATTTTTAAAAGTATCTAAAAATAAAATAATTTTTTAAAATGTATTATTTTACCCCCACCCTACCTCACTCCCTCCACAAACAGTAAACATATTTACTAGCCTTGTTACTGGAAAGACTAATCTGGAATAATGTTTAATGCTTTATTTTCAAATTTTCCAAAACTCTCCAAACTCACAGTTTATTACTTAAAATCTACTACTTCCTAAAGCTAGTGTTAAGAAGAAAAACAAGGGCATTTGTAAGCTCTGGAAAATAAATGTCTGGATGTAAAGCGTGCTGGAAATTTTGCTAATATAGGACATCAAGAACCATGTTCAAAGATTAGCACCATGTTTCTAGTTTCTAATTCCTACATATTACTTTGCAGTAAACAACCAAAACTAAAATTCTCATACCTGATTCGATAATTCTCATTCTTTATGGAATTAAGATTCTGCCAAAAGCAACTGAGGTAACCACTGTGCAACAAACATGTAGCTGAGTATAGGGTTAAATGTGATGACAATACAAAGAATAAACATCAAAGCTTATTAATTAGTATCTAGTTAAATCAAAACCCTAATAATGTTTCTTGGTTTAATTCTTTTAAGAATATCTGTATTATAATTAACTGTGATGACTAAAGAAAGGTAAATTTTTTAAAAAAAAGTCATGACATTATTTTCAAACAAAACTCTACAGGTAACACAGATCTCAGACTTATGACGGGGTTACATCTGAAAAAAAAAAAAAACTCATCACAAGTTGAAGATATCACAAGTCAAAAATGCATTTAAAACCCCAACCTACAGAACACCATAGCTTAGACTAGTTTACATTAAGTGTACTCAGAATACTTACATTAGCCTATGGTGGGGCAAAATTCTTTTACAATAAAGTGTTGAACATCTTGTGTAATTTATTGAATCCTGTACTGAAAATGAAAAACACAATAGTTGTATGGGTACAGAATGGTTTCACCCTCGATCGCTTAGATGACTGGGAGCTGCAACTTGCTACCCCAGCCCAGCATCCCCAGGGGGTATCACACCACACATTGCTAGTCTGGGAAAAGGTCAAAATTCAAATTTTGTTGTACGGTTTCTACTGAATACCTGTTGCTTTCACACCATCATAAAGACAAAAAAATGTAAGTCACACCATCGTTAAGTCAGGGACGATGTGCATTTCTATTCACAAAACTTAGAAAACTATGGAGCTTAAAACTGGTTCTCAACACTGGCTGTATAGAGGGATCATGTAAAGATACCAGGGCTCTATACTAGATCAAGTAAATCAGGAACTCTAAAGATGGGGCTCAAATAGTAGAACCCTCCAGATGATTTCAGTGTGTAGCCAGTTTGAGAACCACTGGGCTGCAGAATGGATGAAAAGGATGCTTTCTAACAAGTGGCACATTGTTTATGTTCATGAGCTTAAACTACAAAGACAATTGAAACACATGCAGGGCTTAAAGTCTAATTTTCACTGGGACCAGGCCCTGTACTTTTTCATCTTAAGTTTAGCTTTACATTTATTCCTTCACTTGCTGTAGATACATTGAAAATCTACAGCATCAACCTAACTCTGCTAACTGTGAAGCTCTCCTTTCTCCCTCATTTCACCTCTTCCCTGTCTTGTCTAATATAAAAAAAAAATTCTTGGTCAGAGACAGGTCACAAGAAAAAATCAATCCTTACAAATTTTAAAATTATTTGTTCTAGTTCTGTGAAAAATGTAATTGGCACTTTGATAGGGATTGTATTGAATCTGTAGATAAACTTGGGTAGTGTGGTCATTTTAACAATATTGATTCTTCTAATCCAAGAACATGGGACATCTTTCCACCTATTTGTGTTATCTTCAGTTTCTGTCATCAGTGTCTTACAGTCTTCCAAGTACAGATATTTTGCCTCCTTAGGTAGGTTTATTTCTAGATATTTTATTCTTTTTAACGTGATGGTAAATGGGATTGTTTCCTTAATTTCTCTTTCTGATAGTTCACTGTTAATGTATAAAAATTTAACAAATTTATGTATATTAATTTTGTATCCTGAAACTTTAGTGAATTCATTGATGAGCTCTAGTAATTTTCTGGTGGTATCTTTAGGCTTTATTATGTGTAGTATCATGTCATCTGCAAACAATGGCTGTTTTATTTCTTCCTTTCCAATTTGGATTCCTTTTATTTATTTTTCTTCTCTGATTACTTTGTCTAGGACTTCCAAAACTATGTTGAATAAAAGTGGTGAGATAGGATATTCTTGTCTTCTTTCAGACCTTAGTGAGAATGCTTTCATTTTTTTACTGTTGAGTATGGTGTTAGCTGTGGGTTTGTCATACATGGCCTTTATTACGTTGAGGTCCATCCCCTCTACACCCACTTTCTGGAGAGTTTTTATCATAAACAGATGTTGAATTTTATTAAAAGCTTTCTCTGCATCTATTGAGATGATCATATGGTTTTTATTCTTCAATTTGTTAATGTGGTGTAGCACATTGATTGATTTGCAGATACTGAAAAATCCTTGCATCCCTGGGATAAATCCAACTTCATCACGGTGTATAATCCTTTCAATGTATTGCTGAAATCAAATTGCTAGTATTTTGTTGAGAATTTCTGCATCTATATTCAGTGATATTGGCCTGTAATTTTACATTTTTGTGACATCTTTGTCTGGTTTTGGTACCAGGGTGATACTGGCCTCATTCAAAGACGATGGGAAAAGACAGAAAGGCAGAAAGAGAGAAAGAGGGGAGAGGGAGAAGAAGACAATGTGGAGGGGCATAAACAATCAGCTTCAAAAACACATTTGAAAATATAAGAATATAAGAACAATACACAACTTTGTCAGTCTTTCTTATATGTTGAAGATTCTTCCATTGCTAGAATAGAAATCATGTTTTTTAAAAAAAAATTCAGATTACACAGTAGAAACACAAGCAAAGATACAGTAGTTTTTATGGGTGATTAGTGATAACTAGAAAAAATAATGTATTTAATAACATAAAAGATAGGTTCTCATTTTCATACTTTCTTCCTTCTTTTATTATTTATGTTAGATCATGGGTTTACAATCCAATAATAAAACAACTAGAAGGGAGAAAAGGGAAAAGACATACCTGCTACATAATGAACTGTACTAAAAAGAAAGAAGATGAGTATCTTTTTTTCATTAAATCAATTTTCTCCATAAAGCAACAGTATTTAACTTTCTTAAAGTATGGGTAAGTTTGCTATCACTGCCTTTGCATGGAAATTTATATTTATGTCTTCTTCACAAGGTCAGTGTTATTATTCCTATTCAAATTTAATAATCTGAAAATAAAAAAAAATTTATCACCAACCAGAATTGTACAGAGAATGTAAATTGACTGCTCCACTCTCCTTTCTAAGAAATGCAAAATTAATTTCATTTAAGGTAGCAACATGCCCAGATAAAAGACTGAATCTCCTGTTTTCCTCCCAACTAGACGTGGTAAGGGAGATTTATGAGAAAGTTGTTGGACGGAGCCCCAAGGAAGATTCACTGATGTAAGGACATGTGATATATGATATGGGGTTTTTTGATCCCTTGTCTCACTGGTATCCCCCACAGGGATAGGAAAGCTAGACTCCCATCGAGCATTTGGTCCATAAGACAGCACTAAGAATGAAGCCACTCTAGAATGAAGATGGGGTAGATACAGATAATGTGAAGCAACAGTATCAGTCCCAGACTATCTGTACCCTGGCTTCATTAACAGAGACAGACATATATTATTACCTTTAGTCACTGCTATTTCTAGTGTATCATTTAGAAATTAACACATGATACAAATTTTTAAGAGGAATGTAAGTATACTGAATGCAAGGTTTATTCCTAAAGTTTATAAAAGACAGGATTTTTGTCCTTAAACAATTTAGAAACTAAAGTTGTAAACAATAGGGAAGAAAAAAAATGTAGCAGGGATGATGGGTTAATATAGGTACATTCAATATAATGCTTTTTATCTAAGACACATACACTTCTGAGTCCTTTAAAATTTTTCTATTTTGAAAAATTTTAAATTTATAAAATTATAAAGAAAAGATGTGTACCCATCATCTAGATTTAATCTTTAACAATATATTGAATTGTAAGATCAATTACAAACTTTGACAGTTTCTTCATCATACTTCTATATATAGATCTAAGAATAAAAACATTTTCCTTCATAACGACAATAACATCACCTCTGGAAATTTTAATAATTTTACAGCACTTTTCAATTACTCCGTCCATATATAAATTTTCCCAAATGTTCCTCAATGGCTTTTTTACAGTGAGAAGCACTCAGTATTGAAGTTGAGTATGAGCTGAGTGCCACGAGAGGAAAAAGTTGGGTATGAAAGAACACATGGAGAAGAATCCAATGGAAGGAAGGAAGGGAACAGAATGGAGAGAGTGACTTGGGAATGGGAATGGGAGATGAACAAAGGAGTATGTTTATATGAAATATGGGAAGTGAGCAAAGCACTGGAGAGTTTTGGGAAATGCAGATAGTATCTATAGTAGTCTGGTGGATGCAAATTTTATAAGCCAACAAAGAGATGAAAAGAGTAGTTGAAAATAAGCTCTTTAAAACAGGGGAATCAAAATAATCAGCTCAGAAGGCATTTACTCAAGCAAACTACTTGGGTAACTTACACTAGTCTCTATGTGTACTTTATAAATATTTTGATTTTTTCAGTTATATTTTGTATTTTTGCCATTTAGTCTAGGATCAGAAGTGTGTTAAACGTAATTTGCCACAAATGAGTGAAAAAGGCCCAGCATAAGACGAACAATAGTACAAATACAATGGTAAATGGCACTCACATCACTCCTGCCTTGAGTTGACAGCAGAAAACAGGAGTTTTCACTCCTGCCTTCTACCTAAGCCTTCCTAACAGAGGCAGCTGCTGCTCAGAGTCATCTGATCTTTCCACTGTGGACGTGGAAAGTCAAAGCACATCTTTTGACTTTTTAAGTGAAGGCAGAAATCTCGATCTTGCTAAATGCAAAAATCTCATCATTATTCAAGACTGGCAATCAAAGCTCAGTTTAAAAGTGGTGCAGGCAAACAGTGTGTGTATGAAATGAAACAAGCACCTCTGTGGGCAGAACTGGCCTCTGTGCTGTAGCGTGTTACATTTCCTCTAACAAAGGTGACGAAGCAAAACTGCTCACTGGGTGCAAATTTATAAGATACTTTTCGAAAGCATTAGGAAGTCACCTCAATTTACATAGTTCCCTCAATTAGTTTCCTTCCTGCTTCAGTTTCTCCTACCTGAGTAAGAAGATAGTCATTGTCCTGGATGACTGCCCCCTAAGTATACAAGATAAGAATGTAACTGATTCAGTGACATCTTGAACAAAGACCTTTCTGGTGGCAGCCTCCTTTAAAGAAAAGAAAATAAGAAAATTCTTTGAGTTATACTTCTATTTCAGAAAAGAATGAGCCAAATGTACATAGTTAACTGATCAGGAAGTATTTCATTCCAAATCTCTGGCAGAAGAGTTAGATCCAATCTAATCACATTATTAAAGAGCAGTACTTAGATTTCAACATTTTCATTGTAGCAGGTTGAAATTTTTACTAAGGATTAAATCCAATCCTGAGAAGAAAAACATAATTTACTTTAAATTTTGTATTTATCTTATACACGGCATCCTGCAAAAAGCAAAACTATAGCGGCAGTACAAAGATCAGTGGTTGCCAGGGATGAGTGGAGAGGGAGAAACACATAGGGTAGACCAGAAAGGATTTTAAAGCAGTGAAACTTCTCTGTGCGATAATACAATGGTGGACACATATTATAAGTCTGTTCACACCCTTAGAGTGTACAACACCAAGGGTGAACCCTAATGTAAACCAAGGACTGTGGGTGATTATGATCTGTCAAGGAAGGTTGATCTGTTGTAACAAATGTACCATTCTGGTAGGACTTGATGATGATGGATGAGCTATGCATATGTGGGAGAAAGGAGTTTGTGGGAAGTATTTACACCTTCCTCTCAATTTTGCTGTAAACCTGAAACTGCTCTAAAAACAGAAAGCCTTTAAAAAGAGGAAGAAAAAACATCACATTTTAAAATTCTAAATAAGTGGGTCCTGTTTGGCCAATACCATGAGATTTTGTCCTCCCTTTGATATTTGAACCAGCACTGTGTGTGAAGATCAAGCACATGGAGAATAACGGGAAATACATCACTGGATATACTATTAGTAGAAAATGAATCTTTAATGTGGTGAAAATTTTGTAAAATCCACCAGTTATTGCTACACTGTTTCTTGGAGAGAATGTGGCAAGACAAAAAATATCTCCAGAAGAAACAGCCTTTAACACAACAAAAAACTATTACTGACATCAAGCTACGTATATTATCATAAAACAATGTCAGTTTTCAGTTTGAGTGTTAGTATTGGAAGGCATTGGTGTGGAATCAGCAAAACACATCAAAGCATACGGAAAGGAGAGATAATATAATCGGGATGAAATTTATGAACCAATTCTTCAGAAAAATGGAAATATATGTATGTAAATAAAAACTTTGGTGTACAATTAGGATAGTTACAAAAAAAATAAACAAATCCCTCAGACAGACTTTCTGGGCTTGCGTGAATCTCCAGTAAAGAACCTCTAGGTTAGAAGAGATAATTTTGGACAGGATGAATAGGAACAAAGGCCCAAAACCTCAAATTTGAGACAGAAGTCTGGAAGCAATTATGCAGACCAAAACTGGGGAAAGTCCTCATCTTAAAAACAAATACATGAATCTGAATTATGTAGAAAATCAGAGTGTACAGTGGACCCTCCATTAACACAGGTTCCTCATCCATGAATTTTAAAAACTGTGCATCAAAAAATTCAGGAAAAATGTTTCAAAAAGCAAAACTTATATTTGGGATGCACTGGCAACTGTTTACGTTACATTTACATTGTATTTATAACTATTTATATAGCATTCACATTGCATTAGGAATTATAAGTAATCTAGAGATGATTTAGAGCATACAGGAGGATGTGCATATATTATATGCAAATACAATGCTGTTTTATATATACAAGAGCATCTATGAATTTTGGTATCCACGGGGGTCTTGGAACCAATCTCCTTCAGATACCAGGGGATTACTTACGTATTAATTTCAAAGTATTTAGTTAATGCCCATTATGTGTCAGATATTTCAATACATGCTAAAGATTTAACATGAAGACAAAAATCCATGCCATCAAAAAACTCACAGTTTGGGATGGTCTATTTGTCAAGATCAAGCTAGGTTCAGATCAGTAACAAACAGACAGACAGTAATTAAAATATGCATATTCAGCAGATTAGAGCAATGGGCCAAGGAAGGCTGAATGTCCAAGAAGATACTCAGGCACCAAGACCAGAGTGTAGAATGAAGAATCCAACAAAACTTATTGCACATACAAGAATTATCAGAATAGGTGCAAGAATTACAGGAAGCTGGATCGCAAGAATGATGCCACTAGTGTCAAAATCCTTTGTTCACAGAATCAGATTCCCCAAATTGTAGAATGGGTAAAAGTTTAGAATTCATCCAAAATAACTGTGCTCCCATTCAAGGGGTCCTTCTACATTATCTCTGACAGATGGTTAACTTCAATAGTTCTACCAATATTTTCTAAATGTTTATGTGTATGTAAGAAAGCTATTGTTTTTTATATCTTAATCTTGTAAATAGCTCCCTTATTGAATTTGTCTGTTGTTTCTGAGGATTTTTTTCAGCTTTCTCACGTTTTCCAGGTATAAAACTAATAACATCTGCAAATAACGATAAGTTAGATGCTTTCCTTCCCATGTTTATAGCAATTAGGTCTTTCTCTTACCTAATTGCATTGTCAAGTTCTGCCAGGAAGTGTTTATAAATAGTGGCAATATTGGGCATTACTGACTTCAATGGTAATGACCTAGTATTTCACATGTAAGCATAATTGTGGCTTTGAGTGTGTGTGTGTGTGTGTGTGTGTGTGTGTATGTATTTCAAAAAGACTCTATCAGAAATGGATATTAATTTTTATCAACTGCTTTGTAAACATCCCTAGAGATTTTTTAATGTCACTTCTCCTTCGATCAATTTTGTTGATAAACTTAAAACAGTAAATTTCTAATAATAAATTCTACTTCTTATTACTACAATCAATCCCATGTATTTTTTCCTATAGTGTTTCAGATTTTTATTTGCTAATATTTTAAAATACTTTAGCATTTTTCAAGGGTAAGGCTAGCATATGGTATTTTTCATTTGCATATCATAGTGGAATTTGATACAATGATACAACACTTGCTTCTGTAAAAATGATTTGTAGTTTTCCCTATTCTCAACTCCTAAACAGTTTAAGTAGCAATGGGATCTTTTATTTCTGAAAGATTTGAAGGAAGTCATAGCGGGGCAGAAAGCTCAGGGCATTTTGTGTTCTAATTTTCTTCCAGAATGTTTGGTCAGTTAACTATTCCAGTATTTTCGGAGTCCATTCGTGAAATTATATTTGATATAAAATATTTCATTTTCTTTAGTTTTTCACAGAGTTTAGAGCTTATCATTTTTTTTCATATATAATTTAATACCACTTTCCCCCTTATTTTTTCTTGATCGGCTTGGCTATTTTTCATTTTCAAAGAAGCAATGATATTTAAAATGTGATTGTTGTTTTTCAATTCACTAACCACTGTCTTTACCTTCACTATGCTCTTTCTGCAGGTTCCTTTGATTTGTTTTGTTGATCATTTTTCTAATTCTTTTAATTGATTTGATAATTCAATCAACTAAATTATTTCTTTTATTAATATAAATATTTCAGCTAAGGATATCCCTCTGAGGGTTGTTTTACTTAGTTTTCAAAGTTTTAGATATGACATGTTTATTATTGTTTACAAACTATATGGCAATTTAGAATTTCTTTTTATTTTTTGCTAGAAAATAATCATTAAGGGTAGTTCGTGTTTTTTAATGTTCATTTTTCTGATGTTCTTATTGTCTAGGTTTCTTAAAAAGATTTGGTTATTAAAATCTCTATTGTATTGAAGCTTTATAAAGTTCCATGAACCGTTGAAAACAAAGTTCACTCCAGTTTTCAGGATGCAAATTCAATATGTCTTTTGGATTTATTCATTAATTACATAAAATATATATTTTATAGGGGTTTTTGGTCTACTTTTTAACTGTTATGTTTCTATCTCTCTTTAAAACATTTTATTAATTATTGTAATAAATTATGATGTAAATTGTAATGAAAGTTAGAACCTTATTGAGAATTACACTCTTATTATGAGACATTTAGCACAAATTATACTTCCTTTACCTTTCCTCCATGTTCATTTTATTTTTCTTTAGCTAACACTGGACCTCCCCAATTTCTTCAACTCTGCCTTACATGAAAGTTTCCTCTGAATACAGTCTTATTTGGTAATGCTCTTCTAAAATATGATGTCAAAAATAAAGTAGAATTCTGTATGTTATCTGACAATATAGATTATCACAGAATGTTTCCCCTCTTAATTTAGCCACCATGCTTTCACCAAGTCAGGCTAAGACTGCATACAGGCAGCTGCATCTCCTAGGTGGCTCCCAAAGAGCATGAATTCAACATGAATTCTGTAGGGAAAGGCAATTTCCTAAGTGCAGTTTTTGCATTTCCATTCGGCCACTTAAGAATGGGCCTGAGGCCAGAAACACTTCTTTACCAAGAGATAAAGAGACCTCACAGCTTGTGCTGAATTTATCACCTTGCGTGGGAACAGCTTTCTCTGTTCAGATTCAACGTGCACTTTGTTTTGCTTAAGCATGTGCATCATATGGCACCTGGCCAACCCCACTACTATTATCTGTTCTCTGCCAGGAGGGGATCAGATCCTTCTGCTGCAGCACAAGAGGGGCTCCTATAGGTTAACTGCCCTGTGTTCACTGCTGGTAGGGACCTGGTGGCCAAGGGGGCCAACACCCACTAATGAAGTTAATCTTGCTCTGTTTCTTCTCTATGTGAGTAAATCATTGTTCTACCCAATGCTTGACTTACATTGTGTTTTCTTTGGCAACTCCAGTATCAAAACGCAGTGGACAGAAGTGTTCAGACTACTACTCCTGATAATTAGCAACAGATGCCACTTGCTTGACAAATTCACTAACACCTATTACATTATATTGCTGGTTCCATGGACTTTTCTGTGTATGTTTCCTTACATATATTAGGTACTCAAGTCATTGAACAAAAGAATATGTGAATGAACACAGAAGGGACAGATTACAAAATTTACATAATTGAGGTTTTCTACAAAGGGCAGTATTTATTAATTTTATGTCTGAAGAAAAAAAATTCATTTGAAATTTACTTCAATTAAGTCAGTGAATGTCATTCTTGAAAGTTATGTGTTTATAATTGCAGTTGCTTACTATAATTATGCAACACTTGCTTTGAGAAAGGACAAGCAGTTTTGAACTCTGTAGCAAATGATACCTGATGTAATGTAAGCAATTTACAACTGGGTAACTTTTTAATAGTCTAAGAGCTATAATAAATACTTCAAGTAATGTTTTACCAGTACAGAAATAATTGTCTAATTAGTAATGCACCACTACAAAATGACAAGAGCTTTATAAAAAAGAATTATGTGCTCCACAATTTGTAGGATAAATTCTGGGGGTTAGAGGAAAGGAAAAGTGATATTATTAATACAGAACTTCTACTAAGTAATACATTTAAAATTTCAAATATACTTTAAAATATGTAGAACTGATTATGTGGTGCTACTGTCTTTAAATGTTAATGAAAACACAAAGATTTGATTTTTAATTTAGTTGTAAAGCCTACCAGTAAATACATATACAATCTCCATTTACTACTTTTTTGGAATCACATATCTTTAAGCCAAAAGTGATTATCACAATGTATTTGGTTGAATTATGAACATACATTATTACTCTTAAATGGCCATTGACAGGAGGAATCCAAGGATGAAAAGTACTACAACAAATTGTTTTCTATCTTGCTACTATGATTTATTGTCAAGGACTCTTCATCACTTTCTGAAATTTTAATATTTGTTATTTTAATTAGCTCATTCCTCCCACAATAAAACAGATCAGGGATCGTGTTTTCATCACTATTCTATCCTTAATAAGTAGATGGACCCTTGACACTTAGAAGAACTCAAAAAATACTGTCCCATGCAAGTATGAATACATAATCATATCAGTTGATTGCTTTTATCCCTGGTAACTTAGCTGACTACATGTTCAGAGACCTTAGGGAATCGTTTTGGCTAGGATGGTTGGAGAAGTCATCCCTAAAAAGATGATCCTTGAGTAAATCAGAGAAAAAAGAAGGAGCTAGCAATGCAAAGATCTGAGTCAACAGAATTCCAAGCAAAAAGATGTAAAAGTACTGTCTTTGTAATTAGCTCAGTGTGCCTTATTTTCCCAGTACAGTGCCAAAGACAAATACAAAATTAATTGTAAAACATGGTTCCCGACAAAAAGAAATTTCAAGTTTGTAAGGACATGGAGTATCATACGAATAAAGCAGATTTTTTAAAAAATTCATAGATGTGTGTGATATATTCTGAATGCTCTTTTATAAGTATAATTACTGTCTTAACAGTTAGCTTCTATTCCTAGTTTCCAACAATTTCTTATGAATGGGTCCTGAATTGTATCAGTTTATTTTTCTGAATATATTGAAAGAATTATATCATTTTATTATTATTAACATACTGAACTGCATTGATAAATTTTCAAATAGCAAGTCATTCTGGAATTTCTTAATACTACCTTCTTGGTTCTTGATATAACAGCCTCTTAAAATCACTGAGTTTTGTTGCCTGATACTTGCTTAGGATTTTTGCTTCTAAGTTTGTGAATGAGATTGGTTTGTACTTTTATTACCATGACCTTGTCAAGTTTATTTTTAGCTGAAATATATTTGATTTACAATGTTGTGTTAGTTCCAGGCATAGAGCAAAATGATTCAGGGGTGTGTGTGTGTGTGTGTGTGTGTGTGTGTGTATTCTTTTCTAGATCCTTTTCCATTATAGGTTATTACAAGATACTGATACAGTTCCTTGTGCTGTACAGTAGTAGGTCTTTGTCACTTACCTATTTTGTGTGTGTGTATAAATATATTTATATATTATTGCTTACATATATATATATATACACATATATATAGCATCTGTTAATCCCAAACTCCTAATTTATTCCTCCTCTGCTTTTCTTTCCCCTTTGGTAACCAAAAGGCTGTTTTCTATGTCTGTGAGTTGATTTCTGCTTTGTAAATAAGTTCATCTGTATCATTATTGTAGATTCCACATATAAATGATATATTTGCTTTTGACTTACTTCGCTTAGTATGATAATCTCTAGTTCCATCCATTTTGCTGCAAGTGGCATTTTTATTCTTTTCTATGGTTAAATATATACACACACACACACACCATATCTTTATTCATTCCTCTGTTGATGGACACTTCAGTTGTTTCCATGTCTTGACTATTGCAAATAGTGCTGCTATGAACACTGGGGAGCGTATATCTTTTCCAGTTAGCTTCCCCCTGATAACATGCCCAGGAATGGGACTGCTGGATCACATGGCAAGTCTATTTTTAGTTTCTAGGGAGCCTCCACACTTTCTCCTTACTAGTTGCACCAATTTACATTCCCACCAACAGTGTAGGTGGATCCCCTTTTCTCCACACCCTCTCTAGTATTTACTACTTGTAAACTTTTTGATGATGGCCATTCTGACTGGTGTGAGGTGATACCTCACTGGAGTTTTGATTTGCACTTCTCTAATAATTAGCGATGTTAAGCATCTTTTCATGTGGCTGTTGGCCATCTGTATGTATGCCTTCTTTGGGGAAATGTCTATTTAGGTCTTCTGCCCATTTTTTTGATTGGGTTGTTTTTCTCTTTTCTGATATTGAGCTGTGGTTTCAGGTTTCAGGCATTTGCTAGTTTTATTGGTCTTTACAAAGAACTAACTTCTTCCTTAGTCACCTCTATCATAGGCTAATTTTACATTTTTATAATATCTGTTCATTTCTGTATTGTTTTATACCTTTTGCTATCTCTGGGTATGATTTATTGATTTTTTTCTAACTTTATTTAGTATAGTCTTAGATCACTGACGTTGGCTTTCTTCTTTTTAATTTATGAATTTGTGGCTCTTAATTTTCTCCTCGTGATATATAGCTGCATCCTCCAACTTTTGATATGTCAAATTTACTCATTCACATTGTGATGTCTGCTTTAAAACTAAAAGTTATGAGAAATGTGTTATAGTAATTCAAATCATCTGTGGGATTTCTAGCTTTCTTTTGTCATGATTCCCATCATAATTCTACTGGTTCTGAAACATATTCTCTATGATTTCACTCATTTGAAATTGTTCATACTTGCTTTATGCATCAGCATATGTTCAATTTCAGTAAATTATCTTTGAGCAATCTAAAGAGATCTTTATTCTTCATTTGTCGGGCACAGTGTTGTTTATATGATAATCAGAGCATGTTTGTTAACTTCATTTTTGTTAAACTTTTCTATATATATTCTAATTTTCAGTCTACTTGTTCTATCTGTACTGGGAATTATCTGAAAATCTCCAAATATAATTGCGATGTATTTATTTACCTTTGTAGCTCTTGGTTTCATATATGAGGAATCATGTTAATAGGTCCTTAAAATTTAGAATTGCTATACGCTTTTCCTATCTCTAAACTTTTAACATTATGAAACATCATTCTTTAAATATTTTACCTTATTCAGATATTAAAAAATTTTCCAACTTTCTTCTTTCTTTTAGATAGGATAATGGGAAATACATATGTCATGCAAATGCTAACTTTTATTTTTCTAAGCATGTCTCTTTTTTATTGATGTATAGTCAGTTACTATGTGTCAATTTCTGGTATTCAGCACAATGTCCCAGTCATGCATATACATACATAAACATGTCTCTTTTAAGCATTATATAGCTGTTTTCAAATCTGTATAATCTGATGGTCTCGGACATTACAATGCAGTATTTAGGGTACTAACTGATACATACGAGTTTAGAAGTACCATTTTACTATTAGCATTTGTCTTAATCAATGCTTCTTTCATTATGTGGCAACTTTCAGTGGATTGTTTTTATTCCTTATTTTGGACCCAATTAGCTTTTTGATATACTGTGGAATCTTACAATATTCTTACAGTGTTTACTCTAGAAAGTGTAACATAGATCCTTGACTTACTCAAATTTAACCATCTCATTTGTTGGACCATGAAGGGCATAAAAATATTAATTGTAAATTTTTCTCAGGCTGCATTTAAGATTTTATTTTGTCTTTGTTTTCTAGTAGCTCTACTATGATTTACCTAGGTTTCATGGAAGATCCATTGTTCCTTCATAATTTCTTGCAGACATTGGTGACTATTAAATTCAAGTACTTTTTTTTTTTAATCAACCTAATTGAGGTATAATTTATTTGGAATAAAATGTGTCCACTTAAGTTGTGCAATTGCAATAGCATCAACTTTCAGTACAATCTGCTTAGAATTGTGGAGAAAAAGTATCCTTGCCTTTTTCTCTACTCTTAAAGGGATTTCTCTTTTAACCATCTCTTTGGAGTTACTTGAAAGTTTTACATATATGTTATTCATTAGGTTGATAAAGTTCTCTACTGTTCCTCATTTGCTGATTTTTTAAATCATGAATGTGTGGATTTTTTTCATCACACAAAAGCACTTTTCAAATGCTTTTTCTTCATATATTGGGATGATCATCTTTTCTTTTACTTTTGTCTTTAAATATGGTTAAACTGAACAACTTGGGATTTTGTCCTATTTATGAATAGCATTGATGTAATACTAGCCTCTTTGTATTGGAAAACTGACACCGAGGAAGATGCAACAGGAGAAACCATGGTACCTTTAATTTACAGCTTAGGCTTGGGCTGAGAGGATAGCTCCAGCATCATTCCGGCTACCACTCACTCTCCACTCACTCTCCACGCCCTTAAGTAGAGTGTTTATATTGTTCTGGGTTCTGTTATATGGCTTTGAAAAATATTTTTTGTTTTAGCTGATAATTAACTTTGTGAAACTCAAACTGCAAGTTCTGTCGTGTCTGAAAGCTTTGGATCTCAGTTTAGAATGCTTTCTGTTTACCATGTAGCCAAACAGTAGTAATTAGGTAGACACAATGGTAAAGATTATACACTAAATTTGGGATTTACTCTCTCTGGCTTTATTTTTTCTAAAGTTCCCTGTGCACCGTTCTGTGGCCCATATCTGAGGCTCCTTCCTTTGGTTCCTCAAGTCAAAGATATGGCAAGCTTTTCCTTCAGAGTTTAGTCACCATAAAATGTGAAACTCACACTATGATTGTCACTTGCAAGAAAATCTGCCTGTGCCATTTTTTTAAATCTTTAAGTATTTATTTTGATGACTTATTCATTATAAATCTAAACTTTCAAACCAAAAGGAGAATTAAGTTTGGACACGGTTTGAATGGCTTCATAGTCCTAAAGGGTTTTCAATGCTTGATATCTTTCATCAATTTTAGAAAATTCTTTACTATTATCTCTACAAACATTTATTCTCTCCATTTTCTCAATTATCCCTTTCTGTGACTTGAATTAGACTTTGAAAAACGTTTGGCCTTTTAAGTATATCCTCTGAGTAGAGTGACCACGTATCCTGGTTTGACCAATCAGTCAAAGTTTACACCTATGGATATCAATTACTATCTGTTATCTGAGTGACTAATTTTACCCTCCAAACTCTTCCAGTTTAGAAATTAAATTGGATTACAATTTAACCTTATGTATTTTTTATCTTTTTGTCTCTTCAAATTTCAGTCTTGATGTTTTTTAGACCCATGTTCCTATTCACAGGCTTCCTCTCTTTATCTGTGCCTAATCTATTACTTAAATCATTGAGTTAGTTTTTAAATTCAATTACAGTATTTTTCATTGAATATTAATCAAGAATTTACATATAGTTCTTAAAGTATTTTATACTTCTATGCCAATATCAGTAATCTTTTAAAATTTTTTCCCTATCTCCATTACTTAGAGTCTCTATAGGTCTCTTTCTATCATCTGTTGTTTCACTTGTTTTTCAGTGATGTGTCACTGCCTCCTGGAATGTCTTACTATTTTTAAATGCACACTAGAAAATACTACAAAGATAATTTAATGCTGACTTTTTTTTTTCATAAGAGATAACTTATAGCTACCTCTGATAAGTGACTATGCTAAAGAAAATGGCAATCTCAAAATATTCTCATTTGATCATTTTACAGTGATTCAATTCCGAGTCAATTCCTTTGAGGATCCATCTATTTCCACTTATCCTCACTTCAGAGTTTTAGCCTTTTAGTATTTTTATCCAAAGACTAGCCAGTTCACCAAGGCTCCTCCTTGGAAATCTCTCAACTCCAAGTATTTAGCTCAGAAAGCCCCCTGAGTTTGCCTATTAAGTTGAACATTTTTTTTCTGGATGTCTTGGGCCTGAAAAATTAACTTGGAACAATTTAGTAAGAGGACTTTTCTTCATTTTTTTAGGAAATTCCCTAAATTGTCTAAAACATGGTACACCTATTTTCAAATTCTTAAATTTCTCCACATAAAGTAGGTAAAAATACACAGATTTGGAGTTTAAAAAAAAAGGAATATTAATTACATTGGATCCACAGAGTTGACTTCAGTTTACCTTTAAAAGGTAAAGTTACCTAATCTGTATAGTTGATCAAAGGAAAATAATGGTTCATTAGGTCCAACTGTAGGAAAATGAGACACCTAGAATTTGTTTCTATTATGTCCCTCACAAGGTTTCCAGTTACAAAACATTTTAAATATGTAATAACTCCAGAAAGATGAAAACAAACAAACCAAAACAAAAACAAGGACTTACTTTGGTGACTTCTTAACAATAAAACCTCAAGGATAAAAATACTGTGCAAAGAATGTTAAATTTAAACATCCAGTGATTTAAGACTTTAGCAGATTTGATTATTTTAATATTATTCACATCACTTTCATATCATTATATTTTCATATCATTTATATAAGGACTTTGTGACTCATAAGAAAATTACTTACTCACATGTGTTCCATAAGCCACCCTATCAAATAAATTTGAAGGTAAACCCACTGTTCCCAACAAGATATTCAGGAATCCCTTGGGTGATCTCATATATACAACAATCACGTAAGTTTCCCAAAACGTTGTTGTTGTCATTCTGTAATTAGGAAAACGCAAAACTTGTTATCAGATCCAAATGAAGATGACCCCTTAACTTCTCCAGTACTTTTCATTATTTACACATTTCATTGGGCAATTGCCATACATGATCAACCACCAATGCTTCTTTACATTAGTGGAGATTATGCAGTTCTGCTGATATTGTGGTAAATTTGCTGCTGCTGGACACTGTGATATTTTGGGGGGCTATATTTGAATTACTACAAGATTTATCAACAGTTATATTCTCTATTATTAACATTATCGAATTATCATGCAGAAATTCACTATTCTATCTTCTACACTATAGAAGATGGTATCCATTCTTTCAAACCTACAAAATAATACTTTCATAAATCAAGTATAGCCTATATAATGACATCAATTATTGAATTATAGATGGCATAAAATACCACTTAAAACTAGAATCAGATAATTAAAAGGAATAAAAGGAATTGAGAACCAATGTTTTTATACAGTGTATAGGTATGCTGGGTATTTACTCTTACCTCAATTAATTCTCATAATCACCAAGTAAAGTAGACATAATACCCATTTTATATATGAATATCCTGAGGCTTACAACATTTAAGTAACATGACAGTAATTATGGATAATTGGTAGCAAATCCAATGTTTTAACTCAGGTCCGAATGACTCAAAGCCGTGGTTTTCATTTCAAAAGCTCTGCTTCACTGAATGATCTGTTTCAGCACTGATATAAATAATCCATGTATCACACATTTTCAAATTATTAGCATTCAGTAGAATATGAATATACTGATTACTCCAAACGCATACTGATAATTCAATAGGCAATTTAGGGTTTTACAGAACCTCAGGTTCATCTTTTTAAACAGAAATAATTAAGACTCATACATACATGTAGGACAGTTCTGACAAAGCTTTCTAATTGTGTCAATTCTATTTAATAGGATTCTGCTTTACCTAGAAATGAGTAGCACTACAAACCTCATTTTGAACATTACAAAAGCTCCATGGTTATTGGTACAGAGCTTTGAGGCAGTGACCCAGAGTTCAAAGAAGAAACGTCAATAAAACAATGTAACTGATTGACCAGAAAGTATTTAAAATTCCCTGCTATTTCTACAAGGGCCCAATCATACTGAGAACCAGCAGATGGGGGATATTCACTGGGCTGATAGCCTTGAACATGGGAGTTAAAGTCACCCATGTGGTTATTTGGAAAACTAAAACTTGCTGCAAATCAACACTGATGGTAAACATTTTGTTCAACATTAGTTTAGGTTATATTTATTTTTAATACTTTTAGTTTTCTTGGTTCTGTAATTACATACAAGGAAAAATGATTTTAAAATATTTTCATCCAATTTAAATAACTTGACAAAACTGTTGCTGCATTGATTGATCAAAACGATGGTTTTTCAGTGAGACTGAAAAATAGATCCTATATTCTGTTTTCAACAAAGGAGTACCAGTGTCTCCCTGGATTGGCCATGACTTTAGTCCCTTTATAGCAGCTCCTGCCTGACAGGTGTTGCTGTTACCCATTACAATGCTGGCTCTGTCCCTGGTGTATGTAAGAGGGGAATTTCCAGCTGTTCTTCTAAGGGTATTTCTATTTACTCATATTATATGTAAGACTCTGTGATATGAGGACTGGAGGAAAATAAACCTAACAATCAGAGCAAACACCAAGCTGAATCATAAAAGAAAATTCATCTTGTCTTTTTTTTTAATTTCAAATAGCCACTGGCTTATCTAGAAGCACACTCAAATCCCTTTGCCCCAGCACAATATGATCCAAATACGCTTAGGCCACTGACCACTCTTTACCAAAAAAAAAAAAAAAAAAAAAGTAGTAGTTTCATAGATTCTACACAGGTGACTTATATGCCATTTGTGCTTCTGACCAGCACTACAGACGTCTGAAAACACCACATAGGAAGCTTTACAGTAAATATAGTCAGTTCTGCAATAAAACCCCACATAATGTTCCCAGAAATCACTGGGCTATGCAAAAATCAAGCCATAAATTCAACTAAGGAGCTTAAGGGTAAGATTTGACTATGAAACAGCATTCAAAGACTTCATCAGTGACACATTAAAAGAGAAACAACAGAAAAAAAAAAGTAATGGCATTTTACACATGTTAAATGATAAAGAAGTACATAAATACTACAATACTACAATTAATATGGTGTTTTCTGCTTCTCACGAAGTGGGAGAAGGTAGCAGGAAGCTGGTCTGAGGTCAGGTGGAGTTGTAATGATGTGGATGGTTGTGGTCCGCAGCACAGACAGTGAACTGAAGTAACTGACAGATGTCTGAGGCGTGTGCATGTGTGTGGTCTGTATCTCCTGCCAGGCTCACTGCATCTGGGGATGGTTTCCTTTATCATTTAGTGTTTCTCAGGGACAAAACTGCCATAAGTAAGTAAGAAATTAACATTTCACCCAAATTGTTCCCAGTACATCAACCACATAGGAATAAGTTTACATTTTCAAAACAAGCGTTAAAGAAGAGCTGACTGTATGTAGCATTGGTTAACTGATCCGTACCCTGCTTGGGACTGAGAAATAGAGAAATGAACCCACAACCACATAGAGAACTTTAATGCTGGCAGCAAGTTACTTAAAAACCCTTCAGTGTAAGTAAAGTGACGAGTATGTGTACATTCACTTTCATCTACACCCAACTGGTAGTTACTATCTGAAGAGTTCAATCAGGAGGAGCTGCTCAGGGTGATTGGTTTTCATTTGAAATACTAAAATCTTAAACCCATTTTTGGAAATGTTTACTGCTTCAGATGCCTTTATCAGCAATTAAGCTCACTGCAGAGACTTCGTCCATTGACAGAATAGGTAATAGAGGTAGTGGTCATTGGTAGAATGTGTAGAAGATGTGAAATAGCAAGAAATACTATAATAGATACCTCCTTCCTTGCAAGAAGAAGGTATAAGAACCAAACATGTTAAGCAGGCTAGACTGTAAGATAAAATTTAGCAGTCTGATAGATCCTCTGTCCAGAAAGTTCCAGATAGATTTTATCACCTCATTCACTCATGAAATTTAGCTAGATTACTGTTACATATAACTTGATGAGGCTTTAAAGAAAGATTTTGCTCAAAAAGACTAAAGGATGAGGAACCTGAGGCTTTATAAAACTGTGTGTGCTCTAGCTGTTTATGTGTTGTATGAGGGAGAATGAATTTGAGATTTGCCTTAATCTCTATACAGTATTAAGTTTGTGGGAGAAGAACCTATATATAGCTAGATACATATATACACCAATAGATACATATATACACCAATTTTTATATATATATATATATATATACATATACACACGTATCTTCATAAACAGAAACTTTTACTTGTAGTCTTATTTGCAAAGACTGTCATCGCCTTTCCAAACCCTTTAGTATCCATGATACCATTTTATTGCTTTAGAGGTGCTATGAGATAGGACTCTTCTCTATTTTACACACGAGGAAACCATGGAAGCACTGGAAGGTCAAATGGCTTGCTTAATGTAACTTAATTAGCCTGAGGCAGAAACAAAACCATTCACTGCTTACAGTCTCCTGCTCCATCCTTTCAAGGCCTAGCCAGAAATAACACCCATGTTTCTCATGCAGCCTTAGAATTTGAGTTCACCCAGTAAATATTTTACTTCTAGGTAGTAAGTTAGGATTGGTGGAGTTTCAATTTTTCTTTGTAAAGTTAGGTTTTTATTTTTGTTCAGTGGTGATCAGGATCCATTACCACTACTTAAATGACCAAGAAGAATTAAGACCTGTCCCCTAATGACCAACTCGGATCAGAACTACAGGGCACAGATGAACCCATCATATAACCACAAGATGTGTTTTCTAAATTCCCTGGAGACTCTCTTAATGGAACCCTTCTTTTCATATTCTTACCGCACTACTTAGTCATTTAGCTGAGCTGTAGTGAAATGGACAAGTGAATTTTCAGCCCTGATTCTCTCTCTCACACAGTCACACATTTATTCCCAGGGAATAACCTACCCCCTGGGAGTCTCCAGCTGACCGTAAAGTGATTTTTCTCACACTGAGTTTTCTGTAAATCCAATACAAAGCCCTAAGTTGATGAGTTGGTTTGAGAATACAAATGACACCTGTGGAGCCACGTTCCCGTCTTTGAAATGTGTAGAAATTAACTGTAGTTAGTAGATCCAAAATTATAGCTGTCCAGGGCAGGTAAAATATGAGAATGAGTAAAAGGACATGTTTGCAACAGTGCCTTATGGCTATATTTAAGACACACTTGGGGATAAAGTTCTCACTCATTCAAGCACATACTCAGTAAATTACTCTAGAAGTAAATTACAGTAAAGTGTTGTACAATGGTAAAATTATTGATTTAGTTTGGCTTTTATCCTGAGTTAGATGTGGAAGATCAATTGTTAATATTGTCTTGATCATTTCTAACAGTGCTCAAAGGCATATGAGCAAAGACACATAGTACAGACAAAAACATAAATAAAGAAAAACAAATCGAGGAAAATGGCTCTTTACCCAAATTTCTTTTTCCTTTAGAATTTACCCTTTGTCATAATCGAATTGCTATGTACTTTCATTTGGGCAACAAGGACATTGTATTAAAGAACACTTTTTCAAGAAATATTATACATTTTAAAACTAAATAGGTTTTTAAAAGTTATAGCATCCTGATGAGTCATCTTTTCCTAGCAACAGTGATCTGAATAATAACAAGACAGCTTACTAAATGTATTTCCCAAATGTTACATATTGGGTAAAGAAATGAGAATTAAATGTACCCAGAACTACCTCACTCATGTTCTTCTATTTGTTTCCCTCATTTCTTTTTCTTAACTATTGGGGAAAATCTTAGCAGTTGTACAATAAAGATTCATTTATTTTGGTTTTATCCATTCCACTATTTATCACACCAATTTGAATTGCAACTAGAAGACTAGGGTGAGAGAAAAAATATACAAAGCAAGGAAAGTTAGCTATCAAGAAATAAAATATAAAAGCAGACCCCTAGAAAAATGGTGAATCCACGCTCCATTCAAGCAGTTGGCTTGCACCTTCCCTACTTTGGTATCTTTTAAAACTCAATTCTGATCACTCTGCCTAAGTCTAAGGGTGGGTCAATGTGTGAGCTGCATGCTTTGCTGAAGGGCAATGCCTGCAGTAAGCACAGTTAGTGATATATTCATTTATTTACTCAAGAAAACATTTCTATTGAGCACTTACTATTTTCCAGATACTGATCCAGATGCTGGTCAGCAATGAGTAAAGAGATAAGGCCTTGGCCCCATGGAAATTATATGCCAGTACGTATATTAGAACATTACAACTATATTACAATTTTTTAAAACAAAGAATATACAATCCTGAGGGGTAACCAGTGCTATGAAGAAAAAAAAAGTGGTTTAAGTGCCAGAGGTTGAAACTTGCTATTTTACATAGCATTTTCAGGGGAAGCTCTCTTAGGATGGGATGTTTCAGCAGCGAGCTATATGCACTCATGAAGCAAGTCAAAATGACAGTTCAATAGAGAGTTATTTAAAGACCTCCAAAAAATAGTGCCTGGGAAAGCAATCTACTATCCAAAAGCTTGCATTTGACTAGATCACTAGGATTCTAGTATTCTGTTGCTAAGAGTGTCTTTGTTTTTGAAGCCAAAATATATTATTTTAATAAATTCCTGAAATTAAGCAGAGCAGTGGGCAGCCTCCACTCTGTATCACTGTAACTGGACCAGTATCCTCCAAATAATTAAAACACACACAAATCACATGCATTTCAGTCATTTGCATCCTTCACGCACTTGTTAGAAGCTAAATGAATTCACATTAAATGAATTAGAGGTATCTGGGAAGTCACTAGTTTGATACAATTAAGAATATGAATTTCATAAGATAGCAAGTAACTTTATGGATTTTATAAGATAGCAAGTGACTTTATACTTATTGGACCTAATTGATTCCATTTATAATGATAGTAAACCAAATCCCTTCACACTGATGGAATCATTTTTGAGCTTAATTGGTAATAAAATTACAACTTCATATATTTAAAGGTTATTAAACTGTATTATTTCATCTAATGAATATATTCATAACAGAAAAAGAGAACCTTGGAAATGTTCATTGTAACATAAATCTGTTAACCTTTGAGTATTTAAAATTTTATTCTTTGTCATCTTATTACTAAATCTTTTAAATTTTGAACAACTGTAATCCATAATCATCCTAATATTACATCAAAATCAGAATGTAAACTTTGCGGTAGCAAAGTGATTTCTGTGGTTTCACCCAAACTTGTCATAAACACTGCAAGAGATAACGATATTAAAAGGTAGTTGGACCCAAATGTAAAGTTCTAGTAATTAGAGATAACAATCAAAGAAATTAAAAGAAACCATGGAAAAAAGCAAAGTGCTTTTTTTGTAGAAGCAAACCTATCTTACATTGTTTTATTTTGGTTCAAGCCCTTTATTGGAAATAAATGTCTATTAGTTCAAGGCATTGCAAACCTTAGGCAATGTTTCATTAGTACAGAATATCTTAACTTTAAGAATAGGGAGTCTGAAGAATACTGGATAAACAGACCAGATACAAGTGTGAGTTGAATAAACACAGACCTGTTAGAGGTAAAATGCTTGCCCACATGAAGTAAATAAATTTTTCAAGAGATGAGAGAATTGAATTTTTCAAAAGTAATTAGTCTTGGAATTCTACTGTTAAGGAACATTTAAGTCTCTTCTATGGAATATGCTGGTACACTTCTATCTTTCAATTAAATATAAAACTGAAAAATTATTCATTACTCCTAAAAATCTTTGCCTTAAAATGTTACTGACTTGCTCTTTTCTAATTCTTGCTATTGAATTTATGTTTTTAGAGATTTTTCTTGGGTTCAGGTATTTTCTCAGCCAACATGTTTCTGATTTTTTTGTTTTTTAGACAACATGTATATGAGTCTGTTAGTATCAACTGCAATAGTTCTGTTGATTACAACTTTTATGGAGAGTGGGGAGAAAGGACATAAACTTTGGATATTTTATAGGCAACTTAATTATTTTAATGATTTTCTAAATGATCCAATTTTCAACTCATTATGTGTATGTTATAATTATGTAAAATCAGAAGGTTGCCTACTTTATCTTTACTTCCTAATGGGTATATATTTGGTAGCCAAGTTCTAAAGTAGAATATGTCATACAAGTAAAACGATCAATGGGATGAAATCAACATTAAGAGAAACATGACATCTAAGAGGTATATTTTACTATTGCAATTTATATTAAAAATAAAAACCTCAAAACCACAGAATATGTTCCACTCACACGTGTAAGAGATGTACCTGTTGTCCAATAGAGGACTTCAAAATAGCTAAACAGCTTTAATTATTAGCCTGCTATTGCTCTAATTCTCCACGTCTTAAAACCTTGCTACTCACAGTGCGATTCAAGAATGTGCTGTACAGACACACTACCTGGAACCTGGCTCTACTTGAAGAAGCTCAGACCCTACTCAAGACTTTGATTCAGAATCTGTACTTTCACAAGATCTGTAGGTGATTTTCAGGCATATTAAATTATGAAAAGCACCAGGTGTTCTCTGCAATCTTTATTTACAAACAAGCAACATCTATTCTTTACTTAGCCTATTCCCATGGTCACTCACTTCTACTGTAGTAGATTAAATAAATACACACCAGTGTTTCAAAGTCTGTGAGTCATCTGACTCTTTTACCTGTAATCTAGGGCATCAAGTTTACAAAAGCAGTTCTGTAACAGCCACTAGGTCTGTTACCTCTAACAGCATTCTGCTGCTGCTGCTGATGGCATCAAAAGATGGGGTTACATGGGTAAAGCATCTAGGCTTTCTAAAGAGAAAAGAACCCAAAATTTAGTAAATATTTCAGATTTTTTTAGTTTTTTGTGTTTTAAGTAGCTGTAGTAAATATAAATTTGTACTATAATAAAAGTATAGTCAACAATTTTCAAAATATATCTGCATAAATTTTGAAATGCTGATTATTACAAATTTGTTTAGCACTTATCATGCACCGGACAGTTATAAGCACGTTTACATATATTAGTCATTTAACTCTTACATGTACCTGATAAGAGAGGTACCATAATTGTCTTTTTTAAATAGAAGACAACTAAAACAAAGAAAAACTAAGTGTTTTTCCCAAACTGACACAGCTAGCAAATCATGGGCAAGGATTCAAACCAGGTAACTTGCCTTAAGTCAGCATAACACAAAATTTAAAGAATTTTTAAATCTTAGGAAAGTGATGTAAAATGAAACTTCAATTTTATCTCATTCTGCAAATTAACTTCTGTGTGAGTTCCACATTTTAAGTCCAGGAAGATTCTAAAGGATGGGAAAAGTCCGTGGACCAGATACAGGCAGGAAGTTACCATGATAGGTAGCATGACAGAAGTGATCAGAGGACAAAAAGCAGTGGCTCAGTCACAGCTGGATGGAGTTGAGGTCAGATGATGGGGGAAGGAAACCCAAGATGAAAGTGGCAGGGTTTGTGAAGTCCTGTGGCTAAAGGGCTAAAATTATGAATTCTAGACATTCAGTACACACCGTTTTCTTTTTATGTAAGCCCCAGAGCTCACTGGGGAGATGGTGTCTCCATCGGTCAGGGGGCTGGAGCAGGCCAAACAGTTTTGGATTTGCTTTGAAGTTAATTAACCTAATCATCCTAAGTATTTTCTTTGGAACAAAAGACTTTTGGCTCTCAGTTTTGGCTCAATTCTAGCTCAGTCTTGAAACTAAAGGATAGTTCCAATTTGAAAAACTCTTACAGACAGTTCAAGTCTCGACTTTAACTATACAATATCATCTACCGTATAAAAATTTACAATTGCTTCCTTAACACTCCAGTTGTCATCCAAGAGCCCCTTGCTACTAACCAGTCTAAACACTCCTTCTCCCTTCCTGCCCATTTTTAAAACAGGAGCTGATAGAACTTCAGCTTCCAGAATTCCTCTGTTGCCTAATACTTCACTTTCCTATTAGAAGACATTATGAATCAGGAAATTTACATTTATTAAATCCTTACTACGTACCCAGTATCAGGCAAAGCTCTTTACATTCATAATTTGCTTTGCAACAATCACAGAGCATCACCCCTGTCTTTCAGATGACCAAATCAAGGCTTAGAGTAGTTCACGTCTTACTTCACTACCAAGGAAAAAGAAGTACAATCAGGAAATGAACTGAAGTCTGTCTCCAAAGCTCTTTGCCTTTCCACCATACTATTCTACTTCCACCACAGGATAGTATGAATTTCGCTCTCTTTTTCTATTAGATGAAGACATCATCTTTATGCCACTTACTTTCCCTACTATCAATTCATTAACTGCACAAAATTCATACACTTCAGAAAACTAGCTTTTATCCCTAAAACAAGCAACTCCACACATGGGTCTTTAAGGAATTAATCTTTTTTTAATTCCCTGAAAATTACAAAACATATTTCCATTTCCACTTAATCCAGATAAAGGAACAGGGATCAATTTACCCTTCCCCCTGTAATAGCCAAAAGTAAACAAACACAATATATAAAATAACAATTTTTAAGGCACTGAACATCAGTGATCAAAAGACACTGATCCCTGAAAGATGTAAAATATAATAGCTTCCTTTTGTGCTGTAGTACACTACTGAAAATTTAGTGGCTTAAAAGAATAACAAATTCTCTTACAGTTCTGGAGGTCAGTTTCACTGGACTAAACTGAAGGTGCTGGTAGGATCAATTCTTTCGGGAGGTTCTGAGTGGAGAACCAATTTTCTCGTTCTTTTTAGCTTCTAGGGTCCTCAGAATCCCTTGGCCTGTGGCCTCTAACTGCATCTTCAAAGTGTGCCATTCTCTTCCCTGCTCCCAGCATCACATCACCTTCTCCTTGGACTCTGATGCTTCTTCCATTCCTCTTCTAAGGAGCATTGTGATTACATTGGGCCCACCTGGTAATGTAGGCTAAGCTGCTTATTACAACACTGACTCTTAAATTAATTATACCTGCAAAGTTTTTTGCTTTTTTGCTCTATACGGTAATACTCACAGGTTCTGGAAGTTAGGAGGTAGACATTTTGGGGGACTGTTATTCAGCCTACCACAGGAAACCAGAGGCAAACCCTGTAATTGTCCAAGCCATTTCTTTAAAAGAATGAAAGAACCCAGGTGGAGGCTCACAGTATTCTTGAATTAAGGAGACAGAGCTGAGAGTCCAGAGAGAACAAAGCAGCTAGAACTACAGGACAAATTGCCACAGAGGCCAAGTTTAGTTTTGATTTGGTTGCTTGTTCATTTGTTTGTCTTGGTGGGGGGACTTGGAAGTAGACAGAAATGGAATTCTACTGTCCTAAGATTTATATACTCTTTGAAAAGAAGTATATCACTTGAGAGTAGACTGTGATAAGTTAAAGATATATACTAGAAACCTTAAAGCAATTACTTAAATAAGTACAACAGTTAGGCTAATATTTGAATTTTTAGAAAATTCAATATTATTTGATTCCAACTTTGATGTTGGAAACTGCATTGTTTCCAATATAAAAAATGATTAAGTATGTAGGCCTAAACCTGACTAAAGATGTGAAAAACTGCTATACTGAAAATGAGAAAATACTGTAGTGATAAAGACCCAAATGAAAGGAGAAATTTAGTTCAGAAGATTTAATATTGTTAAGACATCAATTTTCCCCAATGAGCTATAGATCTGATTTAATCCAATCAGAGGTTGGATTTTTTTTAAAAATAAAAGTTGATAAACTGATTCTGATATTCACATAGAAATGCAAAGAACCTAGATTAGTTTAAAAATCTAAGAGAAAAATTGAGAACATTATGTGATTTCAATATTTATTATAAAACCACAGTAATTAAGAAGCTGAGGTTTGAGCATAGGATAGATTAAAAAACAGAATAGAGCTCAGAAATAGACCCACATGTATATGAACAATTGATTTTTGACAAAGCTGCAAAAGGTAATTTAGTAAAAATGACAGTTTTTCTACAAATATGTGCTGGAACAATTTAAAATTGGATATATATATACAAATCAAATCAGAGCTTTGATTCATATCTTATAGCATATATAAAACCCAACTCAGAATGGATCATAGACCTAAATGTAAAACCTCAAACAATAAAGCTTCTAGAAAACACATACAAAAATCTTTATAAACTGGGATTAGGCAAAAATGTCTAGATATGACAAAATAATTGAGGACATATTTTCCCACTACCTTACAATCCTGTAAATATAACAGAGAAACTTTAAGGGTGAACCAAAATCCTCAGTACAGGCCTTGAGTGCAATTTTGATAGCATTGTCCAAATAGGGAAAAAGTAGCCTCTTAAGCAAAAACCCTACAATATCATCCAATGTGATTTTATGTCCTTTGACTCAAATTCATATCTCCTATTTATACTGATTGATTTATAGGACTAAACAAAATATGTAATACCAGTAATGCAGTGTTTAATATTAGGTATGCACTCAATAATTCTCTGGTTGTGTTGAGAATGATTTCTGCAGCTGTAAACTAGATTAGACTAACTCTTCAAGAAAATATACGACTTGTGTAGAATACAAAGAAAGACGGTTAACATAGGTTATGAACAACACAAGCCTTCAAGTATCTGGATGTAATTCTCCATAATTCAGTTTTCTACTATAAGAAAAAAACATTTCAAATAATGAATAATGGTAAGTAAGGTTTGGCAGAGCTGCAGTGGTCTCAATGGACACGTAGCATTGGGGAAAACAATCTTTAATCTTTCAGTCCACTGAGAATAGCACTGTTTATTACTGCAGCATAACCCAGCCCATCCTGGCTGATGGTGGTGGGAAACAGAATAAGTGCAACTCTGCATGAACTTTTAGTACAAAGGGGCTAAAAGGAGTGGGCAGAAATGTTCTCTTTATTGATCTGAGAACTGGTTATGTGTGTTCCATTTTGAAAATGTATTGATCTGTATACTTACAGGTACTTTTCCATATCTGTGTGTACAGATAAATACATATATACATACATACATAAAATCTTCAATTCTAAAAGGTTCTTTTTTTTTTTTTTAAAGTGATAGGTGGAGCAGTTTGAAGTCATTTACTGTTTTATGGAAGTTGGATAAAGTCACTAAAGAAACAGGCATGATGGGACAGGAGGCACTCCAGGTGATGTGAAAGCTAAACACAGAACCATTTGGGACAGAACAAATAAACATTGAGAAACCAGTGGAAGGGGATTATGGCAATACAGTTTTGTGCTAATCAAAAGGGAGTTTTTTGGGTTTTTTTGATGGAAAAAGAGAGGATTTTGTGAATCCTAGAGGGAATTCTGACAACAGAAGTGACTAAATGTAACATGACAGAGAAAAATGAATGTATTTTGTTCCAAGATGTTAGACATCAGGCAGCATTTAGATAGTCCTGAAGCACAGAGTAAAGGAAAAGTGATGCACAGAGGAGATTTCTACAAAACCCCAGTGCTCTCTCTTCATTGGAGACAGTTGGGATAGACACATACATCCAAAGCAAGAATCCTGAAGACGGTAGTAATCCTGGGCCAGGAAAAAGACCAGGCAGCATTGACTTAAGGATCATTTTATTTCTTTCACGTTCAAATAATAAACCTAACACTAAATCTTTATCTTCTATCTATAACTTTCTGAATGACCTTTATCATTTGTTTTCTAAAGTTTTGTAGATTTTCTTTTTTGCCAAAACTTCCATTTCATGTAATGAACTAATAATAACAGCTCTTAGTGGATTCTGAATAAAATGTCTAAAATGCTCCAAGTTACCACATTTTTCTGAGTTCAGTAGTTTTGAAAATCAAATTCTTGATTATCAAAAACTGATAGAATATAAGTATCAGACAGCTAGACACACAAACTGCAAGTTCACAGTTAATATGCACCTTTAGAAAATTATATCCATGTTAACTGATTTATTATGAGTTAACCTGCATTTGTTATTCTATTTTGGGGCAAAGCAAAACACAAAATTAATGATCGCATAGTTTACCAGAACTGGCTATTGAAGCCAAGTGGTAGAATGTATGAGTGGGCAGGAGCCAGCAGGAATTTCAAGAGGCAAACCATAGGCAGGCCCATAGGTCAACAGGTACCAGGCACCCAAAAGGATAAAAACAAGAAAAGAAATACAAATCTTGAGAGAGAAAGATTCATATATGAGACATTAGCCTGAAGACAGAGGAGCAGTGAATAAGAGAAGCCAAGTTATGTAAACAGCAGGAACCAGGACAGCACTTGGGAATGACCTGAGATTAAACCAAATTACAAGTCTGGAGTCGTTAAAACATTCTTTATCTAGGTAAGGGTTGATTCCAGAAATGAGAAGCAAGATGAGGGAGTCCTACAGATGGAAGTCAAGTGATGTCAACTGTTAGGGAAATAATGGATGACGCTGAGAACCAGGGTGAGGCTGACAGTTGATTGATTAAGAAATTGCATCTGTTCCCATTTGGAAGTATAGGCAATATCAAAATAGAGTTGTTGATCCTTGAGAGACTGTAACATTTGTGTCTGCTCTCTGGTTCTCAAGACTGTTTAAAAGCATTCTGATGGCACGCTAGGGCAGTGCGCCTCAAACTTAATGCCTGTGAATCAGCTGAGGACCTTGATAAAAGGCAGGTGCTGATTCTATAGGTCTGGATGAAACCTAGAGGTATGCATTTTTAAAATGCTCCCATAAAATGCCCTTGGTGCTGGTCCTTGGCCTACCTTAGAGCAGCAAGGCGCTGGAAGACCTCACAGACTTTAAAACAAAACTGAGCAAAATAAAACAAATAAGCCTAAAAATTGAAGCATAGATATGAAAAAAATCTAAAAATATATGCTTGATTTTTTTCCTCCAATTTTTCAAGATATTAGCTTTCTGTTGAAACAAGAGATATTTGATCCAAAACATTTCAACCCTCTCCTTTGGTTGTGCTATTGAGATATCAAGAAGAGAAAAGAAATCTTCATGTCGTTTATACACAAAGATTATGTGGCATTGACAGAATCTCTTGTAAGACTTCCATGGAGAATTCTGTTAATCGGAGGCACCCCCCGCAATGAGTCAGCAAAAGGGAATCTGAGTTTGTATTCTAAGAAGCACCTGTGTATTAAACATGACGTGTAGCACCATGGTTTACAAGTATAGGCTGGGACCACGCAGTCCTGGCTCAGTGCTCAGCTCTACTTCCCATCATCAGTGTGTTGTTGGGAAAATTACTTCCTCTCTGAGACTTGTGACCCTCACAGACAAAAAGCAGACATTTCTTTCAAAACAGATTATATATTAGATGATATCAAGTATGTAAAATTGCTGTCACAATACATGGCAGCTGTGCAAACCAGAAACTAACACAACACTGTAAATCGATTATATTCATTTAAAAAAATAAAAATTAAAAAAAGGAACTATATTGAGGAAAAAAAACGGCAGCTGGTTTTTCATACCTGTTAGTAATTGCTGATTCATCTTTAAGGTAAAGACAGGAGAGACATGTCTTTACCTTAAAGAAAAACCACATTTCTGAATAAGGCCTTCAATTTTGTGTGGGTACAATCACACCAAGAAATGAGTTTCTCCATTACTTGAACAGATACAAGACAATCAGAAAATTTGGAGCGACCTCCAGAGCCACATAGAATCCATGCATGGCCAAGAAAATCAGATGGGTTCTATTCATTTAGGTATTTTAGTGTTCATCTCCACATTGATCAACTAACTGTCTGTGAAAACAAATTCTATTTACATTATTTGATTAAACTCTTAACCATGGCCAGTCATCCTGTCAATGTTATATAATAATTAAAGCATTTATTTCTTGCTGGGAGTGATATTATATCTAACACTAAGACACAAGACGTCGTATTTCAGAGTCCCATAGTATCTCAGTCATCTTGAGAAAATTCCCTTACATAATTCTTCTAGAGTTCAATCACTGTGGTTAAGATTTAGTGGGAAAAAATAAATGCAAATATATTTGATTAATAAATTTAATTTCCTGTCAAATGTATAAAACTAATATACAAAATCTTGCTCAAAACAATGCTAAATATTCAAAGGTATTTCAGAAACAACTATAAAGATGGATAATAGCTTGTTCATTTTATAATTAGTTCTGAGGCTGCTATGAAATTCTTTAGTCATTAAATATCTGAAATCTATTTAACATAATTGATACACGTGCATATGTAATACTTCTGATTGTAATCGATTCTATAAATAATGCATGCCACTTACAGCACACATCTTTTTGATTTGTTTTCAATATTTATTTTAAAATATATATGGTTTTTATTTCTGTACCTGACTTCTGAAAGCCACAGATTAAATATGCAAAGAATGTTTGCTATTTAAACACTACCTGATTCCTATTTAAATATCAGTCCTCAAAGCATTCAACCTGGAGGTATCATTAATCATCAAAAACCTGTTAAAAACAAGGAAGTTTAGTTTAAAGTTAGTTTAAACATCATTTCACTCTTAAGAAACAGATGAATCTATTTTGCAGAAATGTAAGCAGTCTGACTACTCATACTGAAGGCCCATATAGTGTAGATACTTACTATGTATTTTTATTTTATTTTGTTGTTATTCTTTGTTTCCATCTTTTTGTTCATTCAATTTTCTTACTATTAGCTTTAAATCACTCATAGTAGTATATTTTTGGCAGTGCTTTTTAAATGAACTGGAAAATCCCTCAATAACTAAAGGGCAAAATAAAACCCTGAATGAGGACATCTTAAAGTCAATATCCCTAGAATTAACTGTCCAAAGCTCTGAGATCTATTTCCCGACCCTTTCTTCAACTTATCTAGGATTTTCACAAAAAAACAAATTGTTCATTCGTAACTCTGAATATGCTTGCCCTGCTATACTCACTCCCTTTCTCTTCTGTGTTGTGTTTCATCACACAGGAATAATTTGGAAAGTAATCCAAATGGAATTAGAAATACAGTAAATCTAATTATTCACTGTTTCATCAAATATGTATTGGATATCCACTGTGTCCTGGAACATTGCTTTATATGATAAACCAGATGTAGTCCCTATTATATACCAGAAGGTATATTATATATTATATATAGCATAGACCAGAAGGTTCCCAATCTGGTAAGGGCTATGAGAGGGTGAAGTGCCTACCACTCTGGGTCCAAAGAACGGGTTTCCATTCTAATCTCAGAGGGTTGGGGAAGTCTCCCTAAAGAAAGTGATTATCTAATACCAGTCCTAAAGCACGACTGGAATTGAAGTGGAAGGATTAAAAAAAGAGAATATCGGCAAAGGGCAAAACACAGGTCAAGGCTCAGAGGCGGAAGAGAACACAGTCATCTCAGGGAATTCTGAGTTATTCTTGGCAGCCAGATGGTCTTATGTAACACTGAGGAGTCATGGGTAGATTTAAGGAGCATGAGTTCTTATTAACCTTGGAGAGGTAAGCAATGTGAAAAGCAACGTGAAAGGTCTTCCTTATGAAATGAGTTAATGTATGTAAAAATCCTAGGATGATACCTACTATAAAGAAAGCATTTATAGATGTTGGCTATCATTATGTATAGTAGTACTGCTTTGTTAAATTATTATCATTTTGATCACCAATGTTAGACTGGGTGGTTATGTTCCCCATCCCATTAATACATATGTTGCAATCCTGCCCCCTAATGTGATGCTGTTAGGAAGCAGGGCCTTTGGGAGGTGATTTGGTCATGAATTGAATTAGTGTGTTTATAAAAGCGACCTGAGAGAGCTCCCTAGCTCCTTATGCCATGTGAAGGCACAGAGTGAAGATGGTCATCTATGAACCAGGAAGTAGGCCCTCACCAGACACTAAATCTGCTGGCACCTTCATTTTGGACTTCCCAGCTGGCAGAACTATGAGAAATAAAGCCACCCAGGATACAATGTGCTGTCACAGCAGCTCAAATGGACTAAGACACCTCCCTACCAAAAGAAACTGAGGAAAAGAAGGGGTAACATAAATAAATTGGTAACCTACACTTGGAAGTACATGAGAAAAGACAGACACTATGCAATCATTTACCAAAATTAATTTATGGAGATGAATAAATACAAAGATGGAATGTGGCCTTATTAATTAGGACAAGATGATAATGTGGCCTTTTTAAAATCAGCTTCCCCTTACCTTAGGACCAATTTAGCACAATTATGGTTGATGAGTTTATTTTCACTGTATGTTTAAAAAAAAAAAAACACAAAACTACAGTTACCTCATGAGCGAAACCAAGTTCAAAAAGGGTGATTTAATTTGATATTGCAACCACCAGGTGTTTAACTCAGTCATACCTCATTATAAAATATTTCCCCATCACAGGAATCCAGCTTTACCGCAGGTTCAATCATGTCTCCTGATGGGTAGTTTTGTTCTTCACCTCTGTCTCACTGTTCTTATTTCAGAAGTAGATAGCATGATGGGGCAAAACTCATTTTTGTTTAAATGTTAATGTGTTTTGTTTATCTTCTAAGTATCACTTATCTGATGGATGGTTCTAGCTCAATAACATGCACATGTGCACTTTTCGAGAAATTGGATTTTGTATGAGTATAAAAAAAGAACAAAATATGTACATGGGCCTTTAAAAATATAGAGAAACTTGAAATCTGCCTCAGTCTGATGGAAAAGCAACAGAGCAGTCAGATTTCACAAACAAAATCAGAGAATCTCTCTGGCTGGCTGAAATAAATGCAAACATCCCTGTCACTTTTCATAACACATGCTGCATGTTGAAAAAGAGGGTCCCTGTACATCGCTAGCTAGTAGCAATTATTTCTTGTATAAAACTGTGCATACAAGGCCAACTTTATCCAGAAGGAAATATAAAACTCTTCAGAAAGAAAATAAGTTCCCAAGGACTATGTTCAGTTCTGCGCACCTACAGTGGTGGCAGATTTGATAAACTGCTGCCTTTTAGGTTCTTGATTAACATCACAATAACATTCTTCAAAAACACAACTTATTGAGCAATTACTATATACCACAAATCATACCAAGTGTCTAATGTACATTGCTTTAATTTACTGGATAAGCTATACACTATTATTCTTCTCATCTTACATGTGAGAGAACTGAGATTTGCTCAAGGTTTAACACCCATAAAAGAATCACTGTCAGGAGAGCGATTTTCTAGACACTAGGTCTTCGTTTCCTACCCACACCCATTCTTTAGTACAGATAACTGATTACTTTTTCATCTAATGTAAATCACTCTGCCAACACAGATTCAAAACAAGTCCCCCTGCCTACCCCTTTCCTACCAGAATCATAACTCCTTCCTCTGCAGAAATGCTGGAGCGAGCGATCTTCACAGAGGCTGGGTGCTCATTCTGGGTTGTTTCTTTAAAAAAGACAACTAGACTTACCTTCTAGTTGGAGGTTTGTAAGGACTTCCTCATAACGCCGTTCCTCCTGGGGCAATAATTTCCTAAGTTTTCTGTATCCAGTGTCTACCCACCCTGAGCTCCAAATTATCCACTTCATTCCACTGTTGCTGTATGGTTAAAATGATGCCAAACTCAACACAGAACGTATAACCCTGAGGTAATCAGGCCACTGGACTGGAAGCATTATTTGTGAAAAAAATAATTGATGTAAATAAATTTTCTATCTTTATACATATATAACAAGGTGACAGCTGAGAGAAAGCTGTGCTCACATTTCTCATGGACCAGAGATTTGGAGAAGTTCGTGAAATACTGCCATAGGGCTATGCAAGATACATATAATAATGTGTTGTAATTTGTAATGTCACTAAAATGAGACCTAATGCTAGTCTCCTTGTGTCACTTGTGAATTAATTTAATCCAGTGATAGCCCAGCTTATTCAAAGGTCCTAGCTTAACCACTCCCAGCTAGCAGGCCACATACTGTATTCATTTGTGAAAAGATGAAAAGGGAAAGAGATAGAAACATACTCCAGCCCTACTGACTGTCTGACCAACTGTGTACTCTCACAAATGAAATATGAGGAGTTCTTCTTGTCTAAGTTTCTCTGAAATTCCACTGCAAGAAATAAATCTTTCCTGAACCCCAAAGAAGATCAGCATGCCTACCTTTATATAACTTCAGAGAGCCACATGACATATCTTCTGGTTTGGATCCCCAAATATCTTTCACCTTGAATCTTATGTAAGTGTTAGACGCTTAACCACCACCTTGACTCCCCCAAAGATCAATGACACACTTGCCCTTGAGTTATAGGGAGCTCCTGCTAGGCTACATATAGCTCTGTCAGGGAATGAAAAGAGGTGAAGTAGAAAACAAAAAAATTTATTAATTCCTATTATATGTCATACCTTGTGGCTTTTACATGCAGCATTGATCCTGTTTTATAGTAGAGAAGACAACATTTCAAGAAATTTGCCCTAAGTCCCACTGTCACATAAGCAGCAGTGACAGTGCTTAAAATCAAATCTTCTAACTCTAAATTCAGAATCCTTATTTCACCATGGTCTTTAACTGTGGTGCCTTTTTCTCTCTACAACAGAGTGCTGGTTTCAACAAAAACAACTAAAATTCCTGATTTCCAAAACCCTTATGCAACAAAACTTAGATGGCAATTTTCTTTTCTGCCGACAAATAAAGAGTTTTAAGGAGGCAATACCACATGTATTAGTTATCTAGTGCTGCTAAAAAAAAATTCACAAACTGAAAAGTGATAAACTTTAAAAGTGGCTTGAAAAAATGTTACTGAGTCCAAACTCATTCTGCTTGTGACATGACAGGCCAACAAATCGGGAGATGAAGTGCTGGGGCAAGGAATAACGACTTTATTCAGAAAGCCAGTAGACTGAGAAGATGGCAGACTAATGTTCTGTAGAACCATCCCCAAGTCAGAATTCAGGCTCCTTTTATACTAAAAAGGGGAAGGGCAGTGTGGTTGGTTGTTGCAAATTTCTTGGTGTCAGAATCCTTTCTTCTTGCAACTGTCCACATAGGTGTAGGTCAGGTCATGATGTTCCTGTAAATCTCCAACAAGAGAAATGTTATTCTGTTTTGAAACTTTTTTATCTCTATGTGAGCGGAAAACTGTTATACCCTTAAAGGTCAGGGCCTTGAGAATGGGTTCTCCTGTATATTTCAGGCTCTAGGCAACATTCTTTTACAAAAGGTGCAGAGCCAGCATGACTAAGCCAAGGAAACAGAGCACAGGGTTAGAGCTAAAGGAAGAGATCTCATATGGAATCAGATTTGTTCTTCCCTGTTACAAAATCACATTTATTATCTCACAGTTTCTTTAGTCTAGGGTCTATACTTGAGCTCTCCTCAAGGTTACAATCAACATGTTCACCAGGGCTGGGTTTTCATCTGAATTTCCCCGAGGAAGGATCTGCTTCCAAACCATAGTTGTTGGCAGCATTCAATTCCTCACACGTTGCCGGAATGAGAAATCTCAGTTTCTTGTGGGCTATCGGCGTGAGGCTGCCCTCAGCTCCTTGTCACATGGTCCCCTCTTTATGAGAGCTCATGACATGATAGTTTTCTTCTTTAAAGTGAGCAAAAGAGAGAGCATCCTCTAGTAAGATGTTACAATCTTATGTAGCAGAATTCAGTGCAGATGATCAACCACGTAAGCCCCATCATCCTTGTCGTAATCTTTTGGGTAGGAGTAAACCACAGGCCCCATCCACAATTAAGGAGTAGAGATCACAAGAGAATGAACATAGGGAGGTGGAGATCATGCAGACCACCATCAGAAACAGTTTATTATATCACCTATTAATGAGATTTTTAGACTCAATTTCTTCACTTATAAAGTAGGAATATTAACTGTACTAGTTTCCAGGGCTGCATTAACAAAGTACCGCAACTGGGTGGCTTAAATAACAGAAATTGGTTTTCTCAGTTCTGAAGGTTAAAAGCCCAAGATCAAGGTGGACAGGGCTGTTTTTCTCAGGTACTGGAGGGAGAATCTGTTCCATGAATCTCCCTTAGCTTCAGATGTGTTGCTGGCATCTTTGGCATCCTTGGCTTGTAGAAGCCTCACCCTGATTGCTGCCTTCATCCTTACAGAGTGTTCTTCCTGTGTTCCTGTCTTTCCAAATTTCACTTTTTTATAAGGACCCCAATTATATCAGATCAGGGTCCACCTTAATAACCTCATTTTAATTTGACTTCACCAAATAAGTCACATTCTAAGGTACTGGGGGTTAAGCTTCAACATATGAATTTTGGGAGGACACAGTTCACTTTAATGCTAACGGTACCTGTCATCAGCCTGGTCAGGAGAATTAGAGATTTATGTTAAGCCTTAGTACATGGCCTCTCATGTGGTAACTTCTCAGAAAATGTGGATTATGATATGATTATAATTAATTTTGGTTCTCCTATTTTGAGAAAAGACTCCTCATTTTTCAAAGAGGATAACAGGATATCCTTCAGTATCAAGTTCTAGGCATGGGGACAAAGCTGCTGAACTGAGAATGAAATGTCATTAAATCCCTCAAAACTTAAGAAAACCACCAGCCACCTCCACCCAAAGTGGCTGAGAAGTGCCCTTCCCATAAACACATCCTCACCTCCCCCCAAGATACAACTCTAGGACCCAGAGGGGAAAAGTTTGCCTTTGAAAGAATACAATGTTCCTGAAGATTGGAGGAAGAAGGGATGCCTTCTCTCCCCAAAGCCAAGAGCATCCTCCTGAATAAGCAGCACAGGTCAGTTAATGTCTTAATCTTCTCGAGCTGCCAAAACGAAACAACATAGCCTGGGTAGCTTAACAGAAATTTACTCAGAGAAGTTTTCTTTAAGTTAACAGAATACAAGTTAAATTATCTGACCTTAGTTTGTGACCTTAGTCCAGTCAAATAACTGCTATGTTTCTTCACTTTTAAATGTAAGTTGTTTGAATAAGGGAAATATATCTTCTCACAGTTCTGGAGGCTAGAAGTCTGAATCAGGGTGCCTGCATGGCTGGGTTCAGGTGAAGGCTCTCTTTACAGCTTTCAGAGGGCTGCCGTCACACTGGCCCTTCCTCAGTGCTTGCAAGTGGAGAGAGCAAGAGACCAAACTCTCGGGTGTTTCTTTTTACAAGGGCACTAATACCATCATGAGATCCACACCCTGATGACCTCATCTAACTGAGTACTTCCCAAAGTCTGCATCTCCAAGTAACATCACCTGAGGGTATTTGGTATACTTTAGCGGTTAGAACTTTAACATATGAATTTTGAAGGGACACAAACATTCAGTTCCTAATGGGTAAGTTTTGCAGAGTGGGGACCTTGAGTGGGCAGGGATTGAAACTCCTGTAAGGATTTTGTTTGGCTCTTTCCTCCCTGCCTCATCTTCCAATGTCAGTGGTCCACCACAGTAATGAATAGCCCTCTTGTGGAAGAATGTTCCAGAAAAATGGCCCTCTTGTGGAAAAATGTTCTAGAAAAATTAAAGTTTTGGAAATGGTAACTTTCTTTGTCAATCACTTGATGTTCCCACCTTTAACTTTGGAGAGTAAAGTACCTTTAATCTCAACAGCCATGAGTTGAAGAAGGGAGGGACACTCTTCCATGGGAACTGCACTTCTGCAACACGTGACCTTCCTCCCACACAGGCCCCTCCTATGTCAACAGAAAAATAATTTGGTAGCATGTCACTTTTCTCCTGTTTGGTGCCTCTCAGCAAGCTAAACAGTGACGTGACAAAAACAGCTGGTGTTTTATCTGACAAGAGTGTGTGGGATACTGAACAGCTTTTGTCCCCAGATGTGGGCCTTAGTCATCAAGCCATGCACTTGGCAATTAACACTACCCTTGTATGAATTAGACACAAGCATAGAAAAATGGCCTTAAATTTTAGCAAGCATCAAAATGCATGGGGTTTCTTAAGCCACAGATCTCTGGGCCCCACCCCAAGATTTCTGATTTGGTAGGTTTGAGGAAGGGCTTAAAAATTTTGCCTTTTTAATCAGTTCCTAGGAATGCTGCTGTAACTAGTCCTGGGACCACCCCTGGAGAACCACCAACATATTCTAAGCCCGGTGCATGGTACATTCTCCTATAAAATGGTAAGTCTTCTGTCAAGTTGGTTTATTACTAACTATCTTCAAAAGTTAAGATTTCATCAATTATATTTTATACTCAATAAAATTAATGCCTTACACTTTTTTTCTACTCCCTTACACAGTGAATGTTTAAAATGCATGTGGGTTTACTGACACTTACAGCACAGGATTTAAGGGTAATAACCACAGGGTTCTGGAGGGCATTTCATGATCACTTGCTGTTAAGACCATGTATCTTTTATATTATAGCATCTCCCTCTTCAAAAGCAAAGTATAACAACCAGAATGTTAATAAATATCCTGATATGTTCTCCATGAAGTCAATTTTGCTTAGTCAATTCTAGAGTCAAAGGCACCAGCTCTTCATTCAAAAAAAAAAGCCAATGAAATAGATTATTTAACATCTACTTTTGCTTATAAGACTAAAAATGCATTTTAATTATGTGAGGAAATGTTCCTGATATGCACATCCAATATTCTCTTTTTCTTTTAGTCTGATTTTAGCTATATTGAATTGGTAGTGATCTAAGTATTTTCTTCTTCTAAATATTGCAGGTAAGTCCTGAACTTAGAGGAAAGGCTATCAGAACTTTAGCTACAGCAGTAGTGGCAAGAGGGCTCTGTTAGCAAGTGTGTTAATTATTTATTCACACCTGGTTCACCACTGATTAACAAAACCTATTAAGGCCTTCCCTTGAAGACCTTGCTGTTGACATGTATTTGCAGCTGTTGTTGATTTTTTTCCAAATTAGCACATTATGTGTTTGTAAAACAGACAAAAAACAGCTGCAGTGTCTGAATGCATTTATTATGTACTCTTCTCAAAATGCTATTTGGGTTTCCTAGGAACTGATGAAGTCAGAGTGAAAGGCACTGTTAACTTGTGCTTCTAGTACTTTTAGGTCTAGCAGAAACAAAGTTGAAGGAGTCACACTAAAACTTCAGCCTTCACTTTGGAAACAGATTCCACAGATTTCAGAAGACAAATGTTTAATAATGTGCATAAAAAGAAGTGTCACTCCACAGTAGTTTCCCTTTCAAGTCAAGAAAAAGCTAAAAGTGATTAAAAATGTAGATGGCTTTAGATGGACTTAAATGTTTATTAAAATAGCATTACCTTGACTTTCATATTATGCTATGCTGAATGCTTTACTAGTTTTATAGTCCCTCCTAAAGCCATCTAGCTTCAGGCTGTAGTAGTAAAATATTATTTTTAAAGGCTGGATTAATAACTGAAAAAATATTTTGATATTTAAGATCTTGATTGTTGCCACTATAAAGCAGCAACAAGCAAAATATCTTCCTGAAGTAAACTAACTGGCATTCAGTGGGGTTTAGAAATCATCCCATCTCCAAAGGGGCCAGCAGCCACACGGACACAAGACAACTTTCTAAAAGTCAAGGGACTGTTTGCTTTCCTCCCCAGATACTGTGCAGACTCATCCCTCTTATATGAAAAGTAAATAAGACAATGAGAGAAGAGAAGGCATATTGAATTAAATTTCCAACTGCACCTGCTTCTCTCCTCTTCCCTATACTCCAAAATCATGGAAAACTGCTTCCTCCTGCTGATCTTTCCACTATTCCAAGTTCCACTTTCCAGTAGAGAAGCTGTAGCGTGGAGGACAGACTTGTGTAACAGGCAGATGTTCTGTTATCGTTGCCAGCCCTGACAATACAACTTCCATGAAGCTGTACAAAGCTTTTTCAAATTTTAAGACCAAAAATATGCACATTCATCTTTATCAGAGACAGGTGTTGTCTAATTAGCATTCTCTGTTTACTTCATGGTTCTTGTCACAGATATGCTTACTAGATCAGACATACACATCTGTCCCTGTTATTAATTATGCTGAAAAACACTAGATCATTTTAAATAAAATACCATAATATATTGCAAGGCCACAGCCCTTTGTTCTTGCTGTCTCCCTAC